>NW_007729906.1:15051-101124 GCF_000696425.1 Galeopterus variegatus
AGGCAAGTATACAATCATAGTAGTATATTTTAACAGGACTTCTCAGGAAGTGAGAGAACAATTAGACAAAAAAAAAAAAAAGAAAAAATCAAAGACACACCATCAATCACTTTGACTTAATTGATATTCATATGACAATACAGCCCAAAATGACAAAACACATTCTTTTGAAGTGCGCATGATACTTTACAAGGATAGATCATAATCTGGCGATAAAAAAAGTCTCAGTAAATTTAAAACTCTTCAAGTCATACTATTTCCTGACAGCAATTGAATTAAACAAGAAAACTGCAGCAGTAAAATAACCAGAACCCCCCAAATATATAGAAATTAAATAGAAGACTTGTAAATGATAATTTGTTTAAGAAGAAATCACAAGACAAATTAGAATCTGTTTGAACAGAATAATGATCTCAAAGTTTGTGGGGTGCAGCTAGTGGTTGAGGTGGCCTTACAGGTCTCCAGGAGTGTTAAATAATAAATTATTCATAGATGAGGTGGGAGGAAGGGCTTCACTGTCATGGACAGTTCATTTTCAGAGTCCCTTCCACTCCGTGCCTTGATCCTCTTCCGGCTCCAGGAGTGTTAAATAATAAATTATTCATAGATGAGGTGGGAGGAAGGGCTTCACTGTCACGGACAGTTCATTTTCAGAGTCCCTTCCACTCCGTGCCTTGATCCTCTTCTGAAAAGAAATTCCTTCTCTTACACTTTGTATTCCCTCTGAGTTTTAAGTTACCATCCTGCCTTTTCCTTTTTCTAATCTCAGTCCTTACTAAATTCTCAGAGAGCAAACACCAATCTGTCAAGTAGGCCTCAGAGAAGGGAATTATTGCTTCACAATCAGGTGAGCAATTCCTTAGAATCTTCTTTTGAGATTTAGTGTGAGCTGGGGAAGGAATATGGCCCTGGGGGTGAAAGAGAAAGTGGGAAGTGGTCAGGCAGGAAATTAATGGAGCCAAGTCCTGAAGAGGCAGGAGCAGCTGCGTGTAAGAGCACCACTGGAGCCTTCACCATTTAAATGGGAGGGAGTGAAGGATGGAGACTTACCTTCCTTATACCCTGGATGGAATGAGGAGTGTAGGAGAAATCCTCAGTTCAGTGGGAGATCTCAAATGATTCTGTCTGCTCTTCCATCTGACAGGGTCAGGGGCTATTTCCTCTTTCTACCACCGCTGCTGTAGGTGTCCAAGGCCCCATTCATTTACCATTCCAGAGGTTTCTATGAGCTATGGCTAACCGAACAGGGGTTGTCCATACAGCGTGCTTCAGATGGTGGTGGTGGTGTTGGGCAGATATTGAGCAGGGTCTAGAAGCTCAGAGGTGCAGCATCTCCTGCTGGATAGCCAGTGATAACTTGCTGGCTTGGTTTAATTATCTTTACTGAGTGGCTGGAGAGGGGAGAGTCTGGGTTTGTTTTTGTGATGTTCACAATCTTCTATCTAATTTGCTGCTGTTGCTGATGTCTCTCGGATCCTCTTTTCACCAAACTGTAAAGTCTTTGATCTGCATTTGGAGTGCCATGAAAATGTATTTGATTTTGACTCATACATTAAATTGAGTGTGTTTTTATGTCTACAGTGACCCAGTCCTGAAAGCCATAAGAAAGTAAATCATTTCTAACTGAAAGTGAATCTGAACTTGAACCTTGGCCCTCTGAGTACAAGTAAAGAAGTTGAACATGACAGAGGATGGGAAAAGGGGGTTGGGAAACAGATCATCTAATACTTCAAAATATCATCCAGCCAGAAGAACAAAGTCTAGCTAAAGGTACAGAGAAATCGAGGTAAAGAGAAAAGGAGTTGCAGATATTTAGGTGAGGTGTTTAAGTGATAACTCGTCAAGGTCATCGGCTGAGAATGGAGAGAGCAAAGTTCTGGTGGTTCTCCTTTTGCAATAATATGTATATGGAATCTCAAAAATATTCTACTTTTGTGAGGATAGCTAATGAAAGAATAAAATAAATGCTTTTTCTCCAGTGGAAGATAAACCCATTATTACAACATCTGCAAAATAAAGAACATTGTTAGAGAATTACAATTAAAAAAAATGAGAAGAATGAGCTTACCTGCATAGTTCAGTACTATTCCAAGTGCAAAAATGTTTACCCGAATTTCAGATTCCTTAGAGGAAAAAAATAAAGAAACCTTGGAGTCAAGCAATTTAATTTGAACTCGGAGATTGTTAAGTGTATGTATGGTGTCTGTCCATGAGATTCAGTTAAGAAACTCTGCTTTGCAGTTGTTTCTTGTGCTGTGACCAACGTCCCCTCTCCTCCCTTCTCTGTTCTGCCATGCTGCTCTGTTTGTGGAGCTCCATTTCTTCCATTTGCCTTTAGGATTCAGCAGCATGGTATTATTTAACTTTAGAAGAAAAATTGCTTGGCACTATAGCTTTAAAAAGACCATNTGCAGTATTTTTCCCTCTGTGCCTGGCTTATTTCACTCAGCATAATTTTCTCCAAGCTAATGCATGTTGCTGCAAGTGGCAGAATTCCATTCTTTTTTAAGGCCGAGTAGTATCCCATGGTATATATATATACCACATTTTCCTTATCGAGTTGTCTGTTGATGAACATTTAGATTGGTTCCATGTCTTGGCTATTGTAAATAGGGCTGTGATGAACACTGGAGTGCAGGTATCCCTTCAACATGATGATTTCTTTTTTTTTTTTTTTCCTTTTTGTCTTTTTTCATGTCCCGCAATGGACCGCAACCCTCAGTGTCGCACCCGTACCGGACCGGGACCGGCAACGGGATCGCAACCCTTGGTGCTGCGCCCACCCCTCGCTCAGCCAGTGAGCGGGAACCGGTCTGTATGTGGGATCCGAACCCTCGGCGGGAGCGCCACCACGCTCCCAAGCGGCGCACTGTAGCAGTGCGCCACTGGGCCGGCCCCAACATGATGATTTCTATTCCTTTGGGTATGTATCTAGAAGTAGGATTGCTACTGGATCATACAGTAAATCTATCTGTAGTTGTTTGAGAAACCTCCATAATGTTTTCTGTAGTGATTGTACTAATTTACAGTCACAACAGTGTAAGAGCATTCTCTTCTCTCCACACCCTTGCCAGCATTTGTTATTCTCCATCTTTTTGATTATAGCCAGTCTAACTGTGGTGAGGTGAAATCTCTATGAGGTTTTAATTTACATTTCCCTGATGATTAGTGATGTTGAGCATTTTTAAAGTGCCTGTTGGTCATTTGTATATCTTCCTTCAAAAAATTTGTATTCAGCTCCTTTGCCCATTTTTTAATTAAGTTATTTTATTTTATTTTATTTTTTACCATGTAATTGCTTGATTTCTTGTATATTCTGGGTATTAATCCCTTGTTGGATATATAGTTTGCAAATATTTTCCCTCATCTGTAGGTTGTTGTTTCTCTCTGTTGATTGTTTCCTTTGCTGTGCAGAAGCATTCAATTTGATATAGTCCAATTTATTTATTTTTTCTTTTGTTGCTTGTGCTTTTGGGCTCTTGTTCATAGAGGCTGTTCCCAGTGCTAGTTCCTGAAGTATTTCTATTATATTTTTCCTTAGTACTTTTACAGTTTCAGGTCTTATACTTAAGTCTTTAATCCATTTTGACTTGATTTTGGTATATGGTAAGAGTTGGAGGTCTAGTTTCTTTCTTCTACTTATGGATATCCAATTTTCCTTGCACCAGTTATTGAAGAGGCAGTGTTTTCCCTGATGTATGCTTTTGTTGCCTTTCTCAAATATCAATTGGCTGTACGTCTGTGGGTTGATTTCTGGGTTCTCTATTCTGTTGCACTGGTCCAAGCGTCTATCTTCATGCCAGTACCATTCTGTTTTGGTTACTATAGCTTTGTAGTATAATTTGAAGTCAGATAGGCTTTATTTTTTTTGCTCAGGATTGCTTTGGCTATTTGCGGTCTTTTGTTGTTCCATATGAATGTTAAGATCACACTTTTGTATTTCTGTGAAGAATGTCATTGGTAGTTTGATAGGATTGCATTGAATCTATAGATCACTTTGGGTAGTATGGACATTTTCACAATGTTAATTCTTCCAATTTAAGAGCATGGAATGTTTTTCCATCTTTTTGTGTCTTCTTTCTTTCAGTAGTGGCTTGTAGTTCTCATTGTAGGTACAGGTAGGTTGAGATAAGTGGATGGAAAAAGATATACCATGCATGCAAGCAGTAAGCATAAAAAGGCTGAATTTGCTATATTAATATTAGATAAAATAGATTTCAAAACAAAATGTTTTACCAGTGATAAAGGGTGATTGTTTATAATGACAAAAGGCTCAGTAATTCAGGAAGTCATAATAGTCATAAATTTGCATGGGCCCTGTTGGGAAAATACAGAAAAATGGTCAGGGCCCCTCAGATGTTCAGAATCTTGCTGAGCATTTGATGTGAATATGCATGTCTCCTTTTGCAATAATATGTATATGGAATCTCAAAAATATTCTACTTTTGTGAGGATAGCTAATGAAAGAATAAAATAAATGCTTTTTCTCCAGTGGAAGATAAACCCATTATTACAACATCTGCAAAATAAAGAACATTGTTAGAGAATTACAATTAAAAAAAATGAGAAGAATGAGCTTACCTGCATAGTTCAGTACTATTCCAAGTGCAAAAATGTTTACCCGAATTTCAGATTCCTTAGAGGAAAAAAATAAAGAAACCTTGGAGTCAAGCAATTTAATTTGAACTCGGAGATTGTTAAGTGTATGTATGGTGTCTGTCCATGAGATTCAGTTAAGAAACTCTGCTTTGCAGTTGTTTCTTGTGCTGTGACCAACGTCCCCTCTCCTCCCTTCTCTGTTCTGCCATGCTGCTCTGTTTGTGGAGCTCCATTTCTTCCATTTGCCTTTAGGATTCAGCAGCATGGTATTATTTAACTTTAGAAGAAAAATTGCTTGGCACTATAGCTTTAAAAAGACCATATGTTAGGATGTTATGCATGAAAAGAGGTTTCCCAAAGGGGTACTACTTTTATAAGCAAAGAATGACCCCAGGGAATAAACCATCGTTACTTTATAGAGCATTTGCAGAACTTTAACAAAATAATATTTTATACCTCAGAATATACCTCCTCCCTAAAACTTGCCAAGAAAGTCACAAGCACTGATTCCTACAGCCATTGACTTTAGAGAGGATCCTTGGGGGCTCATCCCATTCTCTCACTCTGTTGCTCTGCAGAGTAGGTGAGGGGCTTCATGGAAAGCAGCTTTCAAGAGATGGAAAAACAGGTCCATTCCTTTCCTTTTTTGACTCTTCTCTGTATTTTATTTTTAATACAGAATCTTTATCTGATAGTTGGATTATTTGATTAAAAATGTTTGCATTCTAGATATATTTGTAGCTTTGGAAAATACATTCTTTATCCTGCCATCTTCAAAAGGTGGGTATAACACAGAAGGATCATCAAGATCCCTTTCAATTCTAAGAAAAGGTGTTTGGCTTGGGACACCCACCAAACAAGTTTGCTTTTGTGGGTCTACCTTCCAGGTTGCAGAAACTGGGTAGAACTCCAGCAGAATTGTCCAAAAATTAAGTTGGCTATTATTTGTCATAATGCTTTGGAGATCAGTCATATTCAGGGAATTGAAAAACACTCATTACAGTTGCTTGTGAAGGGGTATTAGGAGAGATAGGTGAGTAAGAAAGCATTGATTGAAATAGTTTCTCGTTTTATCTCACTGAATTGACTGCTAGGAAAAGTTGCCCATTTCTTAATTACAGCCAGCTCCACATCCTGGAGCCACTAAACACTACAGATAATTTATATATAATTCAATTAGTCATTAAGAAGTTTACAAACGATTGAATGTCTGCTGTCATGCAGATAAAATGGCAATTAAAATGTTTAGTTTCCATGAGCGTACTAGACATCATGGACACATAACCATAAGCCAGATTCAGCAGTCTTTGTAACAGCAAAAGTGGAATATTTTTGTTTTCATCTGGTATCTTTTATGCCTTGCCTACAGTGTACTTATTTTTTGCTTCAAATCTTATGTGAATTAAGCTATGATGCTTTATATTATCCTCATTTTTACCAACTTCAGTTGACTATGCATGGTGTAGTCTCTGATGCTTGAGTAGCATAAACTTTATTTGGTATTTCATTCAGAATTACAATTAGTTTTAAGACCTTTATTGTCTAAAAATTGAAGTAATAATATGTATCCTGTAAAATTAATATAATTGTAAATGATTTAGTCTTTAATTTCAAACTTTATAATACTCAGGTAATATAACCATGTTTAAAATATAATTTCTTTAATATTTTATATGCATTATTCAAGTCTTATGTTTACATTAAGTGTAAATTGGTCATCCTTCTTCCTCGAAGATTGTAATTAGAGGAAAGGACTTGTGATAATGTATCTTTTTAAAATGCATTACATTTGTCTTCAAACACATATTATAATAATCTTAAAACAATATTTCTAAAAAATATTCTCTTCTAGTTCATAAAAAGTATGTATTATATTGCATTCTTACATTAAGTGTAAATTGGTCATCCTTCTTCCTCGAAGATTGTAATTAGAGGAAAGGACTTGTGATAATGTATCTTTTAAAAATGCATTACATTTGCCTTCAAACACATATTATAATAATCTTTAAACAATATTTCTAAAAAATATTCTCTTCTAGTTCATAAAAAGTATGTATTATATTGCATTCTACTGTGAAACAATACTAAATCATATTCTACTCTGGAGCACTCATACTGTAAAATAAATATCTAAATACAGATTGGTATCATGTGATGTGGTTTGCTATAAATTGCTTTGAAGATAGCTAAGCCTTCAATGATCTTTTCAAAATAAAAAGTGGAGAAAGTGTCATTTGAAAAGGCTCTTTTAATTTTTCATATTAGAAAGATAATACTTTAAAAAATTAACTACATATATGTCATTTAAGAAACTGGTAGTATTTAGAAAGCATATTTATCCTTTGTATGTTATCTTTTGTGAGGAATAAAATCCTCAGCCACTTTCATTGAACCTCTTCCATAATTTAAGTCTTGTCAAGGGACAGAAAACATTTCCATGATTACTGCACTATTCCATGAAGTCCTCACTAGAACTTTAATTCTGAATCATAATTCATTTGTACACCCATTGTGAACTTTGTATTAATTAAGGGTGAGTTGTCCCCTTCTGGGTAAATCTGAGAAAAGACCTTACTTCTGAGATGAGAGGGGCTAGTGTCAGTATTTTTCTTGAAATGGGAGTACCACTTCTTTTGGTAGCACTAACATTATTTTTTATTTAATGCTTATTTTTTAGAATTACTTATCAAGATTACACTTCAACCTATAAATCTTGTACTAGGTAAGCACTCTTTGAGGAACAAGGAATATTGAAGACCATCAGCCTTAACTTTGCCCAAGTTTTTCTCTGTGACTCTTTGGATACCATCTCTGGAGCCTGAACACAGTGAATGATTTAGATAAAGTAATGTTGTCTGATTCTCTGCCAGACATGTAACTCAGATGATTCCTGAAAAAGATTATGTCACTTTTTGCCTAGGTGATAAATATTCTTTAGATTTTTAAGCATGATTTTTGTTTGGCCTCTTTATATAAATTTCATCTATGAGTACCACTGAGTTTATTAGTTGATTCCCATGATTATTTTATAAATTTTCTAGGGTGTTAATGTTCTGTCAACTTAGGTCTTTGAGCTTAAGTTATACTATTTTTTTCCCTTTTTCATTTCCCTTCAGAAAAGCTAGCATGAAATAAACTATAAATCTTGTTAATGAACAGATACATATGAACATGTACATGGTTTTCTGAGGTGTGTTCAATGGCAATTAAATTATATAAAACATGCTCTAAGACTGATAGCATTTCTGACTCTATTATCTGGAAAAAAGGACTATACAAGTGACATAAGATAAAGTGAATAATTTTTCAGAGTTGGTCAATAGTACTCTAGTGGACTGTAATAGTTTTGTTAACCTGTTAATAAAATGAAACCTAACAGAACTCTTAAATGACTCAAAAGACAGGAGGGAAAGTTATAGTCTGGCAGTGACAGCTGGCAAACTTTCTTTAAATGCTTTTAAGGACCAAATTGATAACATTCATGATTGGCTACAGTTCAGGGTATCCAATTCCAATGTACTGTCAACCGTATATTTTTACTATTGATTAACACTCTAACTATATTCTTTTCAGACATTTTGATTTGAAAAAGTTATTTTATTTTAGGAGCAGCACTCATATGTTTTTTTCCCAAACCTGCATAAAATATGAAAATGAAATCAATTAATATATCCTCATTGGTAAAGTCAATCTTTCCATAAATCCTATTTTATGATTCTAAGGAAACTGTTTTAGAGTCAAAGAAATGCCAATCAATTTTAGTACAAACAATTGAAAATAATGTGCACACTAGTAGGCTAAGTGTGAATGAATATATACAAGTAATATGTGACTTTCCAAGTCGTTTCCACATACTTGTATCACATGGACAGAATCAGATGAATTCAGCATAACTGTTGATATCCATTCTGGAGAATCACCTGGTGCTGTGCATTGGAATATATTTCCAGCATTACCTAGTCCTCAAATTTCACACATACACACAAAACAAACCTAAACAAAGAAAACAACCTCTTCTCCAATGTGCATAGAAATTTGTCTCATTTATAAGAGAGGATCACACAGTTTTTTCACTTGGCAGATATTTATTGAATGCCTCATATATACCTTATATTGTTCTAGGGATGTAAGTAGAATACCGAATAGACACAAACCCTGATTTATGAGCTTACATTCTATAGAGGATGAAAAAGCAGATAATAAATAAGCCGGAAAATATACAAGCAAATTATAATGAGTATTTTGGAAAAAAACCAAAAAGCAGGGAAGGGGGATAGCGAGGGTAAGCAATAGAGTAATCAAGGAAAGCCTTTCTGAGAAATTTTCTGAATAAAGATGTAACAAAGTGAGGTGGGTGGGTCATGGATGTCAAGGTGAAGAGCGTTGAAGCAGAGGGAACGTCTTCCTGAGATGACGGTCTGATGAGAAATTATAAGGGCCTATGAAGATGCCAGTGTGGTTGGGCAAAGTGAGGCAAGGGAATTTAGTGGGATAGGATGTCAGAGGGATAATGAAGTTGAAAGGATACTGTTTGGAGCCATCTAGGCTATTGTCAAGAAAATTGGCTTTTATTGTGTGTGAGAGTTGGAACCCCCTGGAAGGTTTTAAGCAGAGGAGTGACATATCCTGTCTTGGAATGGAAAGAATCCCTGTCTCCTGTGCTGAGACTAGGCTGTGGGAGTCAGGGATAGAAGCAGGGCAACAATTAGTTAGAAAATGCAGTGGGGTTCACACTGGAGTATTTGACTTCCAGGGCTACCCGAATCTGTACAGGGATATTAGTCTTTAAAGGAATAAGTGTCCAGATTTACTAACTGTCTAACATGTAGCTCCCTGGTAACGAGTCTGGGGTCAAGACACAGTGCCTCACCATTCCCATGTCCCATTTGACGTCACCACTCACTTGCAAAAGGAAGGCATATTTCTCATCCACTCCAGGTTTTACTGTGGTGAATTTCCCCAGGGTGCAAAAATTTCTAGAGTACAAAAACGAAGGGACTGTTCTAAATACTTTTATTTGACATTCTCACCTCTTTCACCAACCTTCTATTGCCAGAAAAAACATCATTCCTGTGGGAGATCCCTTTGAGAGAAAAAAACCAAGTAAGACTGAGGAAAGTATCTTATTTCATCATGTCACAGATTTATGGCAAGTCTTTCTGCTTTATCCATCTATTCATCTGTATATCTATCTTAGAATTTAGATTTGGAAAATATTATTTCCACAGGGGCCTTTATTAAAACAATTAAAAACACCAAGTCACACTTTTGTGACAGAAAATAAGCCTAACTGAGGACAACTGATTTGATAATGAGATCTGCTTTCCCCAATTGCATTCACACTTTTCTTAAATTGAATCAACTAAATCTGCAGCTGTCTGGCTTTAAGCAAAAAATACATTTATAGCCTTTGACAAAAAATATTTTACCTAAAATTTTGTTTTTCCAAAGTCATTTAAAAATAATTACATTTTGATTTTTCCTTGCTGTTTCTAATTGTATCTGGTGGAATAAGGTGCCTATAAATGAAAGAGTTATAGGTATACTGAGTAGCAATTTAGTAAATATTGGTAATGCTTTTTTGGGGTATACTTTCCAAAATTTAGAAATCAAATGACTAGGTACCAAAAAAAAGTTTAGAGGTTAAGAGTATTTTGTGGGGCCAGCCCCGTGGCGCACTCGGGAGAGTGCGGTGCTGGGAGCGCAACAACGCTCCCGCCGTGGGTTCGGATCCTATATGGGAATGGCTGGTGCGCTCACTGGCTGAGTGCGGTGCAGGTGACACCACACCAAGGGTTGTGATCCCCTTACCAGTCACAAAAAAGACAAAAACAAACAAAAAAAAAAGAGTACTTTGTGTTTGACAAAATTAAGTAAGCTATTCACTGAGAGAATATGGTAGACTAGTATGGATTTTTGTCATAAAACTTGACAGAGTTCAAATAATTTAGTAACATTAAAAAAATCTATTCTGGGGCTGGCTGGTTGGCTCAGTCAGTTAGAGCACAGCCTAATAACACAAAGGTCAAGGGTTCAGATCCCTGTACCGGCCAGTTGCCAAAAAACAAAAAAACCAAAAAACCATTCTAACCTATTTCCATGATTAAGATGTCCCAGTACTTATATCTTTATCTAGAAAAATAAAAATACAGAATGAATTACTATTATACTTTATACAAGAAAGTTTTCATTTATAGTTATACAACTAATGGGGGTGAGGAGGGAGTAAGACCCCAATCTCATTAGGATATGCAGTTCCAATAAAATGCTATATTTTCATTTTGTCTTTAGTAATTATGAAGTATTTTAAAGTTTGGTGGTGTTTTTAGCAAATGTATTTTACTAATAATGGGAAAGATAACAATTCAAAATATATTTTAAAAATTTAGGATGTTATGGACCCATGAAAAGATGAAAAATCAAGTTATAAACATATTTTTATTGTAGAGAAGTTTAATAGGTGATCAGTAGAAAGATTCTAAACCAGCACTATCCAGTACAAATATAATTTTAATAGAATTGCATATGGAAACCATGTATGTAATTTTATATTTATAATAAAAATAAAAAGAAAGAGGCAAAATTCATTTTAATAATATAGTTTTATTTTATCCAACATATCCAAATATCATTTCAATGTCATGTCATCAATATAAAAATTATTAATGAGATAGCTATACTCAGTTTTCATATTAGTATGAAAATCTGAAACCAAGTGTGCATTTTACCTTTCAGCACATCTCAGTGTGGACTAGCCAAATTTCAAGTGCTCAATAACCACGTGTGGCTAGTGGCTAATGGCTATTGGCTATCCCTGTACAGTACAGCTCTAAATTTTATATAAATATGCGCATACATACATGCATATATTATATAAACTATAGTTCAGGAAATGGGGTGGACATGCAAGTTTTATTGTTAAAAAAAAAAGAAAAAACCAAAACAAGACAATTTCCACTTGTTAAAAATGTTCTTTTTCATACACATATATGTATATTTAATTAGAAGATAGCAGGATTAAATCAATATGACATTTAGATTTCATGAGATACATGTAAAAGTAAAAAATTCATCCTTTGCAAGAATTTAATCTCAATGAAATTTCCTGTTTTCAATTTAAAAATGTTTAGAGGAGTATGTGGGCAAATATGTTTGAAAACTGCTAAGCTATTTCAATAGTATTGGCAAGAGATGAAGGTAACATGGGCCAGATGTGGAAATGCGGTAGAACTCTAGATATGTTTTTAAACTCTGGGTCACTATCCAAATTTTTAAAGAGAAAAACCAAATACGTATAAATGGTTGCTTTTCAACCGTGTACGTATTGCTAGTGAAGGAATCCCTTGGGCTCTCATCAGGAAGATATAGTGTTTAGAAGACACAGTACATTACAGAGATTATTAAAAAAAAAATAGAACCTCATGCTATGCTGTATTACCCTTGGTAGACTTTCCATAATTGTTATACCTCAGTGTCATTGGGACTTCTAATAGTGCTTGAAGCACAACAATACGTTTTTTTGTGGTGGTGTGGCAGGATCTCAGTCTGTAATTGCGAGCATTTTCTCAACATCTTTAGGATTGCTTCCATTATATTTGGGACTCTTTCCAAATTATAGTTTGTTGCTCAGCCTGTCTGGTATATATTTTTCAAACACTCAATTGCTACCTCAGAAAATTAGAGATGACACACATATCAGATAGTTCTATTCTATTCAGCTTTGGATTTCTATGAGTTGACGGCAGTTTAAATGATCTGAAATTGGGTTGTCATCCAACTTTTTCAGGTTGAGTGCTTGTGAGTATAAGGTCCTTCTCACTAAAGCCTTTGAGGAAAGATTAGAGCAATTCCTTTCTCATGATTTCTGTTGATCTTATATCTCCCTATGGAATTTCTAGTCTTGGAAGAAAGATGTCTTTAGGTGGTGAAATTCTTTCTATCTTGGTGTAACTGATCTCTTAGATTTTTTTCCACTGCCCTTACATGACACTTCCTTTGAAGGAGTATATACTTTCAATGTACCCATGATTCTATTCTCTTGATTCAGAATTCTGGAGAGTCTTACATTTCATTAAAGGAAGTTCTTTGGACTTTTTGTAGTTATGAATTATAGCCATTGCTAAATTTCCTTTAATATTCATATTTATTATTTCTACCAGGGCAGGGCTTTTGTTTTGGGTGAACAGAAACTATTGGAGTAAATTTCATTATATTGCTGCTATTAGCAACTTCCTTTTCAAATATAGAGTCAAATAGTATTTATATTTGTTGATTTTTTTTGTATTTATAAGGTCTATTAGACTACAAATAAAATAGAAACTTTCATGCATCATTGCTTGAAGCAGTTTTTCAGGGTGGAATGAATCACATTTGATATATTTACTTAGGGGATGAGATATTTATTGACACTGAGTATGTAGATAGCGTTAAAGCCACTCAGGTATGGCAGGCAGTCCATTCCCTGCCATGTACAAATAAGACCTGGGATTAGACATGGAGCTTTGGCTAGAGAGTTTTGGGACCTACATTTTTGCATATTTTAAACTTTTTCTTAGACAACTGATGTATTTTTTCTCAGTGTGCAACATTTCCAGTAGGAGCAAAATTGACTGATTTTGGGGTTAACACATTCTCAGGAATTTAAATTCCAGTTGCTCTGGGGACATTTTTTCCCTATTTTTCTTTATTTTCCTCTTAACTGTCTTCATATAATTTGCTTGCTTATATCATATAAATAAATGTATAATATAAGCCATATATATGGTATAAGCAATGTATATATAATATATTCTCTCAGTATATAAATTATATGTATATTATTATATACATATTACTCAATATATGTTTCTGCATATAAGTTACATGTGTCTTTTGTAAACCCATAAAGTTTTAGAAAAATTTAAATTAATGGATAGTTTTTAAAGACTTCCTAGCTGTAATCCTTAAGGATTAAGAATACCCTGTAAAAAATGGTAGCAATGTACAAGAACCCACAATGTGGTTTGTGCATGTTTGGTGGGGTCAGATTGTATCCAACTTCACAGCCATATGAAGATTAAGTTCTCTGGCTAGGGTATCTGTTTTTAGTTTGTTGTCATAGTTTATCTGTATAAGAGATACGAGAAATATTTAAACGTTTTTAATTTTTCATCTTTTTAAAGAATATTTGACTGGAATAATTTCTAGACAAGAAGTTTTTGTTATTTATTGCCTTTCAGCTATTTGGCAGATATAGGATTTCCTGCAGAAATCATATAGATAAAGTACATCTTTAAGTCAGACTAGTATAGAATTTTGGTTGCATTCATGCATGACATAGACCACAATACTACATGGATTCTGCCAAATTACTCATTTTACTCACTTATCCAGTCTATCCAATCCACATTTATTGAGTGCCAACTCTGTGCTAGAAACTTTGAGAAGAACTAGAAATATAAATTTAATTTACAGTTTTCACAGTTAACAAACTTGGTCTAGAAGAAAATACTGTTATATAAACCAATTACTATATTTGTTATCAGAGTTTTACATAAGGTAGAAGGTATAAATCATGCCTTGGTATACTTACTAACTGATATTATCAGTTCTTTAAAACAAAATTATTAGTGGTAGCCTTTGGAGACTATGTTTATTCTAATATTACTGTCATTTTAAAAAAATTGACAATGTCCTTGAAATTGGTTTGTAAGCATTTTAAGAAAATGTGTATCTTTGTAATCATGTTTTTTTCCATGGCCTGATTTTGTTCAAAAATCTCTTTCATGATTATATATGTAGTTCACCAGATTTAGATCTGAATGGCTCTTGCTATTTTAAAAATCAAATTTACCCAGAGGGAAAATGATTTGCTTCATTTAAGATGATTAAGAGGTAACTTAGTAAAGAATCTTCCAGAATATTTTAAGCAATGTGCCAAATAAAATCTCAATACCATTTCTAAAAATACAATCTAGGATAAATGAGTCTCCAGACATCCATATATACATGTGCATGCATGTGCACTCACATCTCCTGCAATAATAGTTCACCATCATCTGAATCCCAATGGCATCACCAAATCTGAACATCATAAACCTAGAGCACCTTCAGGAATACTTTCAGTGGGCCACCATTACAAGGGAAGTTTCCCTTTCACAATTATTTTGGGAAGACCAAGAAACATGCTGAAATTTGTACTTTTTATCTACCTAATTATAGCTTATTATATAAACCAACATGTGACTCGGCCAGAACATGTTTCCACATGGGAATATGCTGATCCATTTTATTGACTGATGTAAAGGTACATTTTATCTCATATGAGTTTGGGAGCTGACAACTGCCGTAGCCCAGTGATGGTATTGTCCACTCTTTCTATGTTTTATGTAAAACCAGGTTTCCAGAAAGTTGTATACACCTTTTTTTCAGTTTCTTCCTTAATCCACTAGAATGGATTTAATTATCTCTAGCAACATAGTCATTATCATCAAATTTTGTGCTTTGCAATTTAGAGTTATTTTTATAACATTTTATTTATAAATGACATTAACAGCCAATAACTGTTAAATTTGTCTTAATGAATTAAAAATTTTAGTAAATACTTTAGAACTAGCAGTTAGAACAAACGTAAACCATCTAAGGTGTCATATTTGTAGGGTTGATGTTTATTTGGAATTGTAAACTTTGGTTTGTTTATAAATGTTCAGCTCTAGGTGTTCATAGTAATGCTTGGTACAAATGTGTGGCTACTTTTTATGGTCCTCAGTGATAGGCTGCTTTCAAAATCATGCATTGAGACAGCTGTAAGCCAGGCTTAAACAATCATAACATACAAGGCTAATGTAATTTAAAGAAATGCATACAGTAGTGAAGTCAAAGTCACAAATCCCACATGTCTCTTCCTCTGTGAACACTTTTATGAAGGTTCTTTTGTTGTACTTTATTGATGTATTCTATCCTATGCACTTAGTGTAATTATTGGTTTGAATGCCATCTCCACCAGCCGAGTTCTGAGGGGCAGGAGCTATGACTTTTTCTTCAAGTGTATTTGTAGCACTTGACACCTATACACCATCTGGTATATAGTAGATATTCAATAAATGTTTGTTGAATGAGTGAATAAATGAATAGATAGTTCAAATGCACTTCAAGCTCTTTTACTTAACTATACCTTTGCCAAAAGTTAAAAATGCCAAAGGTGATCAACAAATTGAAGATACTAGAATAGATCAAGAACAGTTAGAGATCACCTCAACTGCTATTCAAATTTGCAGATACAAATTTTTATAAATCTAGAATCTGACTGAAATTATTGATATTGGTTTCCTTCTCTTAAGGATACTTGGTCACAATTCAGTGACAAAAATAAAAAGCAGTTTCCTAAACTGGCAAAAATATTTGCTGGTTGCCTTGGATTTAATTGTGTCAATTCAACTCTAAAATCCTTGTGTTGGAAACTTGACCCCCACTGTAACTGTTGATGGTGGGAAATCCTATTATGGTAATTGAATGGTAGGGTCTTGAAGAGGTGATTAGATTGTGAGGACCATGTGACCTAATAAATGGATTAATAATGGTGGTCATGGGCCTGGTTCTGAAGGCTTTAAAAGGAGAGGAAATGAAGAGTTAGCTCTCTCTCTGCTCTGCCATTCTGCCATGTGAGACCCCTGTGTCACTGTCACCACCACGAATTCCCTGGACTTTCGACTTTCCAGCCTCTGAAACTTTAAGCAATAAATATTATTTCTTTATAAATCACCCAGTTTCAGATATATATATATATATATATGTTATAAACAACAGAAACAGACTAATATACTGGTATTTACAAGGCAGAAGAATATTCCAGGTGTCTACATAAGTCCACTTTCCCATTCTTTGCATGGATCATAGATATTTTCTCAATCTTAGAGAAAATACCACTTTCAGATAAAACACAGCTTTCTCTCTTTCTATACAAAAACTAAGGAGCTGTCACTGAGAGGACATAAGGACAATGATTTCTTCACCCCATGCATTAAAAAAGCCTTTGTAATTCTGTGGGATTTCTCTGTTCCTTCTTTTTCTTGGAAAGTGGTTTGTCTGAGGTAATCATTGTGATGCACCATTGCTCAGAATTAAGAAAAAAAAAACCACTGTCTCAAAATTTTTCAGTTATACTCTGAAACAGTGCTTTTCAAACTTTATCGTGCTTTCAGATCACCTAGGGTTCTTGTTAAAATGGAGATTCTGATTTAGTAGGCTTGGAGTGGGGCCCAAAATTCTGTATTTCTTATAAGCTCCCAGGTGATACTCAGGCTGCTGATGGAGGGACCACATTTTTAGTAGCAAGATGCTAAAGCTACCCAGGGTATTTGTGAAGCAGCAGATACAGCAGGCATATGAAGAGTAATACTAAGGTAAAATCTGGTTTGCCACAATCCCAGGATAATTCCCTGGCAAGATGGTTTGCTGCTTTGGTTCTGATGCCTTTTTACTGTTTCTTTACTGCCGTCTGCTCATAAAATCATTTTTAGTAGCAGAATTTTTACTCTTTAATTCAACTTGCTCTATCAAGAAGAGAAGTAATAAGCAACATGATGTCAGGTCATAACTTCAGACCATTGGGACATTTTAATCCAACAGCAAATATGTATTAATTATAAATAACTAGAAATAAATGAGCTCCTTTGATTTTAAAATGCATGTTTTCCTTTTTGACATGGTTCACATGTATGTTCAAGCTAAAAGTCATGGAAAATTGTTGAATTCAATTTTTTTTGGTAATACATGAACTGAGCTTCTTATTTCCTTTATTATTATGAAAATACCACTTTTAATGTATAACTTTAAACATTATTATAAGGATTTGGTCTGAATTATGACTAAAGTGTTTTAGCTTGGAAGTTCTCTCCACTGTAAACAAGTTTGCATTCTAGAATTCTGAAATAAAAACAAAACACAATGTGTTTTGGGCCAAGAATTTTAAAGGTGTTAGATGGTAGCATTAGTATAAGACTCAGTAGACATATATTTTATTAGATTATTTTTGCCTTTGTTTTCTGAGGATCCTTTTTTTCTGAGTTATTTTGGTGCTGAAGTTGTTTTATTTAGCTATGAAGTGATATAATTTGTGAAAACCCAGGTATTTGGTAAGTTAAGGAGAGGGTATTATTAGTGATTGTATAGCACGGTGCAGTCACAGATTTAGTGTAAAGCAAGTTAAGAAGGACTGAGAAAATTATTTTCCTCTTGGTGAAGGCTTATAATTCTCAAGGGTACCTGGTTGTGTCCAGGCAGGCATACGCACCTGGCTTGTGACCATTAACCTATTTATTACTACATAGAATTCATTTCTGATGCAAATTGGCAGTGAATAAGAGGTATGATCATATTTATAACTTTAAAACCTTTTTTGAATTTTTGTAGTCTTGAGAATTTTGTTGCTATAAATATGAATCTCATTCAAATGTGAGAATGTATGAATTCTTTCGTTTGGTCCCTAAGAATCAGCCAACTTAGCAGTAATGGTAATAGCTGAGTCTTTTCTGGAGTATCTTCCTGGGAGATATCTGATAAGTATTGATGAATCAAAAAGACAATTGGATGAATATTCTCCAATCTATGTTTATTGAGAACAATAATTATTACATTTTACATATCCATTTTGGGATACTGTATGCATGTATAAAAACAAACACATTTCCAGTTCAATGAATTCTTGTCAGAAGAATGATTTTGATACTGTAAGCTAAGCTTTTGTCTGTTATTAACCAAACTACTTCATTAACAGGGAAGAAGGCATTCAAGGTACCTTTTGTAAAGAGAAATAATTGCATTACAATGCGTAGTTTTTCGTAGTTGTTCAATGAGATCAGAAAAATAGCTTTGCATTATACCTGCAAGTATCTGGACAGAAAAGTATAGAAAAAGCTTACAGTTGCAAAAGAACTATTTGGAAGAACTGAAGTGGTTGAAATTTGATTCCGTCTTTGTGTGGTGCTGTGAACATCATTTCATCTTGGTAAAGTGATAACCTTGGTGAGAGTAAGCATTTTATTTTCCTTATAATGATCTTGAAACTAACATCACATATTCTAACTTGAACTTCACGTGCAACTTTCTCTTTGAATTGGTTACTGAGGCTTTTTGCCTTATTCTTGAGAATGGTTAATGCACTTAGACTCTCCTCCCCCAAATTTGCCACTGTATTTTCACATAGTGAAACAGAAAATTTGTAATAAGAGGGAATAATAAAACTATCCTATACTTTTTCTAATGATTTATTAGTGAAAAATACTTTTATTGTCATATACATTCGGGAAAACATTCTACTAAAGAAGTAAACCTATTCTTCCTTATCTAAATTTAGGTATTGCTATGAGGGTACTTCAAAAATTTCATAGAAAGATTCATAATATCTTTTACTTCTGTTTTCCCATTAACTTTTTGAAGTACCATCATATTTCTTTATGAGGATATGATTCCTCTTAACCCCCTAAGGCATACATGTGTTAAAAGAACTCTGTAAATCATAATAGTATTCCCTCAGACTTTTTTCAGTGATTCCATTTTATTTTAATTTGTAAGCATTTGCAGTATATCTAAATGACTGTTTATATTTCCTCAGAAGTTCTTTTCCATTATAAATCTATAGATAACTTAGATCAGAAAACTGTAATTTATATAGCAGAACACCTTTATTTTTTAATCTAAATGATACCTTCAGACATACTCATGAATAACAAGTTGATTTGCCATCAGCAGCTCTGGCTCTTCAGCTAACTCCCTCAGTGGTCTGGTTCACTGGTATCTGACCTGTTCCCCACCCTACTCCTATGTTTCCTGCTCCAGATCTCATATGGATGTGGAAATGTTGGCAGAAGATGGCATAACAGATTGAGCAGGTTGCGAGTACAGCTGTAAATGGAGATGACCAAAGTGAAGGAGGGATAGAGGTGGGTAAGTGGCAATCAAACAGTAATCATCGATCCCGAAGTGTAGAAGGCAGCTGGGAAGGCATGGATCTGAAATGCACAGACCACTACACGTGGCTTCTTAAGCCCTAAAAACCAGTTTCACAGAAAACGACTACTTGTTCTGGAAGAAAACCACTTTCTAAGTGAAAGCTTTACAAAACCTTTCATCAGACCTGGTGGAGTTCAGTGAATGAAAGGAGGGGCAGTGCTGCAGGCTGGCCTGAAAAATCCTTTGGAATACTTGCTGCTGCTGGTGTCACAGAAGCAGGCGATGGCAACACATGAGAAGTTCAAGTCAGAGGAATTTATTTTATTTTACTGTGATAAGAGCACAGCATGAGTTCTATAATCATGACAATTTTTTAAGTGTACAATATAAAAACCATTGCACACTGTTGATGGGAATGCAAATTGGTGCAGCTACTGTGGAAAACAGTTCAAAGTTTCCTCAAAAATTGAAAATAGAACTACCAAATGATCCAGCAATGTTACTTCTTGGTATTTAAACAAAATAATTGAAATCAGGATCTTGAAAAGCTATTAGAACTCCTCTGTCTATTGTAGCACTATTCACAATAGCCATGATGTGGAAGGGTGATTAGGTGTGCAGTGAAACTTACAGGAGGGTTTGAAATAACTGTAGGATGGCATGGGCTGGGTAGCATGCTAGGAGGGAAGAGGCTGAGTTGAGGGGCGAGGGGATTTGCAGAGGCAAAAGGGCAGTGATGAGAATTGTATTGTCAGATCAAGAAGCTCAGTAAAAATTTTCCATCAATTTTGATGGGAACATGGCAAATTCAAACTAGTCCTAGACTGAAGTAGCTATTCAAGGCTGCAGGTTGTATCTGGAAGAGGAGGGGCTGGGTAAAGGGTAGGAGTACAAGGAATAAATAATGGAAGCACCAAGCACAGTGAGGCATCCTGGGGGAAATAGACAGAGAATAATGAAAAAATGTCTAGCCCATGCAGAATGAGTTGGTGGGAATGACTTGGGGAAACAGGCCCTAATAAGTTGTCCTTGATACAGGGCAAGTCCTCAGTAGCTTAAGTAATGTGGGTGGTGAGTGGCTCTTCTGCCTCTCAGTGCCTCTGGAGCACTTGGTGATTCATCTCTCATGTCTGAAGCTTCCAAGACCCTTTCCAAGACTTAATCCAATCGTGGTTTTGTTCATTAGTTGTAGGGTAGGCTGAAGAGTGTATTTAGCGTTCAAGATATTTAGGGTTCAGGCAAATAACTTGGATGGGCATGGGTTGGATTGAAAGACTATATTCTTCACAGGCAAAGAACAACTTATAAATAAATAGGTAAGAATAGTTCAGTATATTATAACCCAAGTTGAACATTTTAGAGTGGAACCTGATGTTTTCCTTCTATAATCCTAATTTTTGCTAGCATCATTAAGTCATAAAAACATGAAATGAAAGCATTGAATGAGATGTACTACAATGTGATAATTTGTGGTTAAGCAGTGGGCAGCCTGGGTTCTGTCTTTGATTTAACAGTGCTGGTCAAGGCCTCTCTACATCCAAGGCAAATATTCAGAGCAGCAGCATCACGATTCTTGTTCCACCTGGAGCACTTAAAACTGAAAGGAGGTAAAATAATTTATAACGGGAAAACATCAAACCAAAAATGACACAAGACTCTTTTGATCATTAATACAATAAAAAATGCAGTTAAATACCATGGATAAACAAAATTCTCTGAATTCTAGTTGTCTCCCTGGTATATGTAAATATTTATGTGGGTAAAAATAGAGAATAGTGGCAAAGGAGTTATTCTTGCTCAAATTTCCATACTCCGATGAACTGAGTTGTCAGTAGTGTCACAGAAAAACATGATTCTCTGTTGAGGTGTTCTGAAGAAGAAGAAAGGGGAGCAGTGATGGGAATTAGAATGTCACTACTTGGAAAATGCCTTTTTACAAAATACTTAGACAAAGCTTTTCCTTTTCTCCATGGGCTATTGTTCATGCTTTCTGGATGTCCTAGAATTAACTTTGAAATCCAAATGGTGCTTCTGGATGTTGCCTTCAATCTCCCAGAATCACTGTATTGTCTTCTTTTGTAAGAGAAGACATTGACTCTCATAAATTCTTTTCTAGAAGCATGAACTCGTTGCCACTGTATGCAATTTACAGCCAGCGAAGAGTCTGGCCACTGGCACAATTGTTCACTAAGCACTCCCCTGTATGGATGGAGCTGTCAATCTGAATGGAACAGACAGATCCCATTAAAGCAGATCAACAGAACTCAGCATGCTGAAAGGAGGGAGATTCCACATGGGCCCTCTTAATTGATCAGACTGCTTAAGTGCATCTTTAAGGGATGTCTTTTGTTTACTTTGGTATTTCAGATGCATCTTGTTTTCTCTCAGCTGTTTCTCTTAGCTTCTTGTTCTTCATCTACAGGAAATACATTTTTTTGCTGATTACTTTTGATAAACTCTCAAATTTTTGCACACAACTTGTCAGAAGGTTTACTTTTATGTCTCTCACTCTGTGGCAAAGTCATTTCCCATGTATCTAACTTTTTTAGTCAGTGAAATATTAAATCAATCAGAATTTTGGAGATTTATTGTTTAGCTACCAATGATATTTTGAGTGTGCTATATAAATAGATCTAACAATATTATTGTGATTGTATACAATGTTAGGTTTCAAGGAGTACAGAAAAGACAAATATATATACATATATATATATATATATATATATATATACATATATGTATTTTACCTTTAGGGAAGGTTTTTGCAAGATGAGAATCATTTGTGAACCAAAGAGAGGCAGAGTAAAACTTTGCATTTAATCACCCCCAAGGTCAGAAAGAGGAATTGTGATGTCTGATTTTGATGAATCATGCATGTTCTGTGATGTAGAAAAGATAACCAGAGTCTGTACATTAGATATTGCAAAGATTCCACAAGTTTGGATGTTTGAAAGGACTCATCAGTGCATATTCATGTAAGGTCTTTACTTACAGGCAAATGGTGCAGCGAGAGAAAGAGTACAGGCAAACACTGGGAGTCTAATAGATATCCAGGTGCAAGCTTTGCAGGGCCTTTCTCAGATGGTGGGCAAGGCCTCTAGGCAAGAATGTTGAGGGCAAGACCACCTGGCTGCTTCTTCAGGAGGGTATGGATGCACCTTTTTTCTACTGGCCCAAGGGCATGTTCATTAGGGTAGGGACCTGTGATATGCTTCCTGGTTTGGGGACTCTGGCACATGGAACTCAATCTGGCAGCTGGTGGGGAAGGGTGTTAGGGGGAAAAGAGAGGGTGATCTGCAAGAGGTGGGTCTAATCTCTGGCTGGGGACATGGAGGTGCAGCAGTTCAGCCTGGGGTTCTCTTCCCAAATATGCAGGACTAGAGTCACAGCTGCTCCTGGGCCCAGGCTTTAAGCCACTGGGATCAGGGCATTGTAGCCTCTCCTGTGAATGAGTTGAGATGATGGTGGAGCCTTAAGGCTGGGGAAGCACTGTGACTACTGACCCCAGGGCAGGTCATGCTTCACAACCTCCAGTTTAAGATGGAGCTTTCTGCATTGGCTGGCATCACAAGAGTGGAGTCGGGAGAGTACATGGTATGTGCTCCTGTTTTGGAGTAATGCAGTGCATGTATTCTAGGCTGCTCTCCACACTAGAATCTGGACTTGCAAAGGCTGCAATCCTCCAGCAGGACTCTGTGGTGATGATGGGGGTTGGTGGGGTCCTTCTGCCTACCTTTTCCCCTTCCTGTACCAGTCTTGGTGGTGGAGACTTGGCAGCTGAGGCCATGTACCTCTCCTGTCTACCCTGGGCTTTTGTGCTCCACAGGGATCTTGCCAGTCTCGTGTTGCACTCTTGCACTCTCCCACAGAGGCTCCCATCAATACTTAGCTGTCAGTTGTTCCGGCCCTTTTTCTGTGGGAGAAATGTACCCCAGGTGCACCTTTATTCGGCCATCTTATCCCCCAAATAAATATTTATTGAATAGTATGCAGTCTATCTGTCTTTGTTAAACAGATATTATGAAGGCTAAGAAGTCCATTTGCAAACTGGATTCCAGTATCATGGCTCAGTCCATGTCTGAAACCCTGAGAACAGGGAAGCTGATGGTGTAATTCTCACTCTGAGGCTAAGGCCTATGAGCCTGGAGATGCCACTGGTGTAAGTCCTTAAACCCAAAGGCTGACAAGTTTCAAGTTGTGATGTCCATGAACAGGAGAGAAGAGAGTATCCCAGTTCCAGTGGATCGATTTTTCAAATATTTCCATTCTGCTTTCTTTTTAATCATAAATTCCAACTATAAGTAATTTTTCTCTACTCATATCTTATTAAATACAGTTAAAAGTAGCTACACAGATTCTTCAATATTTTGCTTAGCAATTTCTTCTGGTCTGCCAGATATTCTAGCCCATCACTTTTTTTTTTTGCTTTTTCTCTTAATTTATTATTATTATTTTTTCCTTTAAATTTTTATTTTGTCGATATACAATGTGGTTGATTATTATGGTCCATTACCGAAACCTCCCTCCCTCCACCCTCTCCTCCCTCCCACCCAACAATGTCCTTTCCGTTTGCTTGTTGTAACAACTTCAAAAAATTGTAGTTGTTATATCTTCTCCCCCCCCATTTTTTTTTTGTGTGTGAGTGAATTTATTTATTTTTAGCTCCCACCAACGAGTGAGAACATGTGGTATTTCTTTTTCTCTGCCTGACTCGTTTCACTTAATATTATTCTAGCTCCCACCAATAAGTGAGAACGTGTGGTATTTCTTTTTCTCTGCCTGACTCGTTTCACTCAATATTATTCTCTCAAGGTCCATCCATGTTGTTGCAAATGGCAGTATTTCATTCGTTTTTATAGCTGAGTAGTATTCCATTGTGTAGATATACCACATTTTCCATATCCACTCATCCGTAGCCCATCATTTTTAAATTCTACTTTTCATGAAGCCCTTGGGCATGGACACAAGTCAACCAAGTTCTTTGCTACTTTATAACAAGGATGACCTTTACTCCAGTTTTCAATACCTTGTTCTTCATTTTCATCTGAGACCTCATCAGGATGGCTTTTACTGTCTATATGTATACCAACCTTTGGATCACAACTACTTAAGTAATTTCTTAAAATCCCTATAACTCCTGTCTTTTTCTGAGTCCTTACCAGAATCACACTTAATGCTCTATTCACAGGCTTTTCTAATACAGCTTTTTCTATCCTGCTGCTTCAAACTCTACCAGCCTCTGACCATTATACAGTTCCAAAGCCACTTCCACATTTTCAAGCATTTGTTAAAGAAACAGCCTCATTCATCAGTACCAATTTCTGTCTTAGTCCATTTTGTGTTTCTCTAACAGAACACCACAGACTGAGTAATTTTAAAGAAGTTTACCTCTTACAGTTCTGGAAAGTGGGAAGTCCAAAGTCAAGGGGCTGCATCTGGTGAAAGCTTTCTTGCTACATTATCCTGTGGAATTAGGCAGGAGGGCAAGAGAGGCAAGAGAGTACATGCCAAATAGAAAGGGCCAAACTCACTTTGATCAGGAACCCACTTCTGCAGTAACTATCCCAATCTTTCAATAATGACATTGATCTGCCTAATCACATCTTCAAGGTCCAATCTCTTAACACTGTTGCATTGGGGATTAAGTTTCCAACACGTGAACACATTCAAACCATAGCACATGCCCATGTTGTAGAAACCAGAAAGAAATTTTCATTACTATACTGAAAAGGTATAAAAGCTCATTTACATAACAAAACATGTATTTCTTTAAAAAATAAATAGCACCATATTCATATTAGCAAATATGCATTATTTTATTAGTAAAATTTTTTATCATTAAAGTTACTCAAATGAAAATTTGAGAGGTAATAACTTGTATTCAGGGAAGACTTTTCACTGTTGCAAAGATGGTGAATATGAGAACCAGGAAAAATTGGATTTTAGTCCTTTCCTCCTCCTACCTTTCCCAGAGTCACTGAGTTCAGGATAGTGAATGCTTTTAGGGTCTCTTGTTAAGAATAATCCAGTAGCTCTGTTTATATAAAGGTGTGAGGCAATCGATTTGTTACAATTCCAGGGGTATTTGTGTTTTGAAATAGGGATACAGTATATAGAAAATGCTCAATAAAGCCATAAATTACTGACTGTAGAATTTTTGGCAGAAACTTTGGAGGCAATATGTGATAGAATGAACATCTAAACAGAGTTTTTCCTGGCCCTCTAACACTTAGAACATTACCTATTTCTGTTACTTCTCTGATGAATGATAGGACCTCGAATATCCTGAAAAAAACAAAGCAAAACTATGGCCTTCTAAGGCCAGTCAACTTGACCAAGCTCAAGAACTTAGTCTTATCTCTGAATGAATTTATATCTACTCAGTAAAAAGACACTGATGCTGAACTATTTTTCTCAACAAATAATAATCAAAATGTATCTTTGACTTTTATTTTCTAAAACTTCCTTCTTAGCCCTATCAAATTATGAAAAAGATATGTATTTTAAAAGGAACAGTAGAGAATGAGATAATAGAGTATTAAAATTGTTTTGTATCACACATTGTAATAAAGCAAATATTTTCTATTCTTGAACAGGCTAAATGTATTTATATATCTGATTTGAAGATGGTGTTGTTTGAACATTTTACATTTCTATAGAACTTCAGAAGAAATCAACTCAGAGATTTTATACTGTGAAAAATAAGCCTTCACATAAATCTGTGATATATTTGGTTAATTTCTGAAAGACAAATGGTTTATTTTTAGTACAGGAGAGGTTTGTCATTGAGATGGAACCTTGAAAACTAGGAGGGAGAGCAAAATAAACTGCCTGGAATAGTTATCATCAACATGTGTATTTGAGATAATGACATGAGCTTTTTTACTTCTGATTATGTTGTTTTTTCATCTCGGACTCAGCTTTTTCTGGGCAAGCAAATAAATGATCAATTTAGAATCACATTACATACAAAATGAACAAGATTGTGAGATCATGCTTGGACTGGCAGTCCAGTTTAGAGGATTCAAACTTCTGCTGGGAGCCTACTGAAAATATAGTAAACATTTCTACTAAGGCATATTTTTCTTGGATTCATCTGGAGAGCAAATCAATAACTTAGAGAAAAGGCACATAGTAAGAGAAGACAAAGAGGCAAAATAATTGTCTGAAATCTATAGTTAAAACACCTGACAGCTCCAAAATTGTTAGGAGCATTTCTGGAACTATTCATCCTGGGATAAGGGCAGGGGGGCGAGGTTAGATGACTAAGGATGAGTCAGCTCTTCTTCTAGGGTCCTAGCAACTTGTAAACTTGTATTTTGGGCTAAAGAAATATAAACCTTATTATCTTATATGAGTTAAAGTAAAGGTTGCCATTCTAGAGAATGAAATAATAAACACTCTGGTCCGGTCAATTTATGCAAAGTACTCTAAAGATGTCAGCTTCTAATGATGTTGTCAGCTTTAATGTTACTTGCTGTTGCTCATGAACTCTTTTCTAATTGTATTACCTGAAAGCAAATCACTGTTAAGATTATTTTGTCTGAAATCAAAGATCCCAGATTTTTGCAGTAGTTTTCTACTGACGTTCAGTTTGTATTTTTCTTCTTTTGTCGAAGTCTTATGAATTAAATACAGAGGTTCATACATTTTCATATATCAGGCATGAGAGATTTTGAACTAGTGGACCACATAGAACAGTTTTTCTTCAGCCTTATTAAAAATTGTTTTAGTTTGGGGCCGGCCCGGTGGCGCACTGCTACAGTGCGCCGCTTGGGAGTGCGGCGGCACTCCCGCCGAGGGTTCAGATCCCACATACAGACCGGTTCCCACTCACTGGCTGAGCGAGGTGCGGGGGCAACACCGAGGGTTGCGGTCCCGTTGCCGGTACCGGTCCGGTACGGGCGTGACACTGAGGGTTGTGATCCGTTGCTGGACATGAAAAAAGACAAAAGAAAAAAAAATTGTTTTAGTTTGTTGCTAACATTTAAACACTGGAAAACTTTACTTAAGAATATGCTTTTCCTTCTCTTGAAAATTCAAATGTCCTGGCATCGCCAGACTCCAATCCTTCATGATCACTGTCGGCCATTGCTGGACAGCTGTTGTCTCTTGTGGATTGGGCAGTTGTACTCTATTTTGCTTCAGATCCCTCTAGACCCACCTAACCATGCATGTCATCTTTCTAGTCTCTGTGAGTGCTAGTACAGGTGATCAGAAGCAGTTCAGATACTACCTATTTCTTCACATAAAGATCACTTAAAATTTTTTTTTTTTAGAAATATCAAATTTTTAGAGGCATTCACTTGAGTCTACATTCTTTACATTCTCAATGCCCAATTTCTGTCCTAGCTGCTGCAGTATCTCCCTAATGAATAAGTTCTTGTATCACAATATTTGTATTCCATTCCAACCTGAACATTTGTTTTCTGAGCCACTATGTAAAATGAGAAGAGCATGTTACAAATTTTCTTCTACCTATGTGTGTATGATGAGTGTGTCAGTGATCCCCATGACTACCGCCAGGTTTGGTATTTGCTAGGGGGACTCACAGTACTGAGCATATACTTGTACTTAGTAGCTAAGATGTTTCACAGGAAATGGAAACAAAGCAAAATCTGCAAAGGGAAAAGAGACAAAGGTCAAAGTCCAGAGGAAACCAGATGCAAACATCCAAGAGTCCTCTCCTCATGGAGTCATACAGGACATGCTTAATTCTTCCAGCATCAGAGTATGACAACACATGTGAAATGTTGTCCATCAGGAAAGCTCTTTAAAGACTGGCCCCAGGATTTTTACTGGTGGATGGACTTACAGGCACCCTCTGCCTAGCATGTACCAAAATCCCAGACTCTCAAAAGGAAAGCAAGCATTTAGCATAAAGCACATTGTTTGCACAAACATTCTAGACACATAAAACAACTTGATCAGTTAGGGAATGGTGAGAACACTCTTGAAATCCAAGTTCCAGGGATCAAACTTGTAAGCAAGTCCTTCTATAGATAGCTGTCAGGTGTGCTATGTTAACCCTTTTCTACAATAAGAAAGACCTACTTATTCTTTCTGTACAAGCACATACCTTACCTTTAGTCAAGTAGTCTGTTCTAGTTTGTTTCCTTTAATAAACTGCTAGGTATGGAAAGAGTATTTGAGGTAAACCTTATCATTAATCTGAGAGTTCTAGTAAACATTAAATAGAGAAACACATCTCAGACTGAACTGTTTGATTAATTCACCCACTGCCTTTATTCAACTCATGTTAGGCATAAGGTCCTTGGGATACAAGATCTCTGCTTTCATGGAAAGAATAGCTTACAGTGAGTAGAGAAACATTAAATGAAAAACTTAATAAGTAAAACATATAGTATATTAGAAGATAATAATTCTATGGAAAAAGTAAAAAAAGTATAGCAGTGTAGGTGACTTTTATGTTTATTCATAGAAGCTATTTTTATATTCTAGATATAAATCTGTGGTAGGCAGGTTAATGGCCCGCAAAAATGTTCACATTGGAATCCCTGGTACCTGTATACATGTTACCTCACATGGCAAAAGGGACTTTGCAGATGTGATTAAGGTTTAGGACCTTGAGTAGAGTATTCTGGGTTATCCAGGTGGGCCCAATCTAATCACAAATCTTTCACAATGGAAGAGGAATGCAGAAGAGATTACTGTAGAAAGAATCTTTATAAAATGTTATCTGAAATTTTTGTTAGTATATAGAAACACATTTTATACTGACCTTTTATCAAGTGTCTTTACAAATTTTATTAATCATTTCTACTAGTCTGTTTGTAGAAACAATCATGTTGTTTATGAATAATGACATTTTTATCTCTTCTTTTCCAATCCTTATAACTTTATTTTTCTTGACTAAAAGCATTGATTAGAATATTCATACTAAATTGAAAGAGAGCATTTGCTAAAACTTTGTTTTGGATTTTTGAAATTATGTTTATGAGAGAGATTAGTTTATTTCCTTTTTTGTAATATCTTTGTAAGATTTGGGATTCCAAATTATGTTAGCCTCAAAAAAAAAGTTGTATAAGAGTATGTGTGAGATTGGTATTTTTCTTACTCAACTGTTTGGAAAGATTCACTGGTGAAGCCAACTGTACCTGAAGACTTTGTGGAAAGGTTTTAGATTTTCAATTTCTTTTTGTTTGTTTTGGTAAGATGTGTGTATTAGTCCATTTCTGTTGCTTATAACAAAAAACTTGGAACTAGTTAATTTATAAAGAAAACAAAATTTATTGCTTACACTCTCAGAGGCTGGGAAGTCCAAAGTCCAGGAAAACACAGCTGGTAAAGGTCTTGATGGTGCTGACAGTGATGGCGGAGTATCACATTGTGAAAATGGTGGAAACACAGAGACTAACCTCCACTTTGACTCTCCTTTTGAAGCTCTACAAATCACACCCCTGACCACCAATCTTAATCCATTCACTATGGCATGGTCTTACAATCTAACCATCTCCCCAAGGCCTCACCTTTCAATTACAATAATAGGATTTCCCACCCTCTTAACAGTCACAGTCTGAGCCACATTTCTAATACATAAAGCTTGGGGGACACAATTCAAGCTTCAGTGAGTTTAGGGGGGACATTCAATCCACTACAATGTGTTTTCAAGGAATTTGTCCATTTTATTTAATTGTCCGATATTTGACAGAGTCATGCATAGTATCTTTCTTATCACTTTAATGTCTGCAGGATCTGTACAGTATTTTTCCTGATGTTCACAGTTTGTGTTCTCTCTCTTTTTCATTGCCCAGTCTTCCTAATGCTTTAGCATCTTTATTATTCTTTTCAAAATTAATTTTAATTTTTGTCAGCCCTCCCCCCCCATTGCTTGTTTATTTTCTGGCTATGTTTTGAAGGTAGAACAACAACAACAACAACAAAGATACTTGCTTGACAGATTGGCTGTGAGTTGTGGGAGTAAAGGTTAGGGTTAGGGTTAAGGTTAGGGTCACAGCTATGTTGGGATTAGGGTTTGGCTATGTTTTGAAGGTAGAAAAACAACAACAACAAAAAGACACTTCCTTGACAGACTGGCTGTGAGTTGTGGGAGTAAGAGAGGAGCCAAGGATGACTCTGTGGCTTCTGGCCTGTGTGTCTTGGTGGTTGGCATTGTCTAAATGGAGATAGGAAGGGCTGAGGGGAGCAGGTTTGGGGAAGACAAGTAGAAGTTCAGTTTGGGGAGGTAGGTTTGAGATGTCAGTTTGAATTTTAAGAGGATATGTTGAGTAGATAGCTGCGTATATGATGCTGTAACTTGGAGACATATTTGGACTAGAAATATAAATGTGAGAGTCATTCTCACAGAAATAGTGTTTAAGACTGGGAGAATAAATGACATCTCTAATGGAGTGAGAACAGACTGAGAAGAAAAGACCAAAATCTGAGTCCTGCAGCCCTCCCAAACTAAGAAATTTGTGGAGATGAAATAGAACAAGGAAAGAAGACTGACAAGGCTCAATGAGGGTGATGTCTCTGAATCCAAGTTAAGAAAGTGTGTAAAGACATCCAATTTGTCAAATGCTGATGATGCTGTGCTGTGTAAGATGAGCACTGAGAATTGCTATTGGAGTTGAAAACATGGAGATCATCGGATAACTTTATAAGAAGCAGATTTAGTGGAAGGGGGGGAGGGCAAAAGACAGGTTGGAGAAGGAGAGAATGAAGCAAAAGAAATTGGAGACATTGCGTGTAGACAAGTTTTGAGGCATTTTGCTCCAAAGAGAGAAAAAGAAATGGAGGAGTACTACTGCTGGTCGTTGGGTTAAGAGAAATATTTTTATTTATTTACTTATTTTATTATATTTTAAATTTATTTTTTAAATTATACATGCAGGTGGGGTACAGCATTGATTTTCAATAATTGTATAGAATGTGTGGTAGTTAGATCAGTATAGCCAGCTTATTATTCATCACAATATGCAATCATTCTTTGTGTCCATTGACCAATTCCTCTTAGCCCCCCTTTTCCTCCCTTCCCCTCCTCTTTTCTACCTCTAGTTTTCTAAAAGTTCAAAGTATTACTGTGATTGTTGTTTCTTTCTTTCTCTCTGTCTCTCTTTATTGTTCATTTGTTTACTTATGGATTCAGCTCCCAGCTATGAGTGGGAACATGCAGTATTTCTCTTTCTGTACCTGGGTTGTTTCACTTAGGATAATTTTCTCCAGGCTCATCCATATTTTTGCAAATGGTAGAATTTCATTCTTTTTTATGGCTGAGTGGTATTCCATTGTGTATACATACCACAATTTCCTTATCCAGTCATCCATCAGTGGACATTTAGGTTGGTTCCATTGCCTAACTATTGTAAATAGACCTGCAGTAAACATGGGAGTACAGGCATCCCTTCAACCTGATGTTTTCCATTCCTCTGGATATATCCCCAGGAGTGGGATTGTTGGATCATATGGAAGTTCTATCTGTAGTTGTTTAAGAGAAATATTTTTAAGATGAAAGACATAACAGTATCTTTGTTTGTGCAAGGGAATGATTGAACGGAAAGAAAAAAACTGATGCAGTAGGAGAGAGAGGGGGAACTGGTTGGAGTATGTTTCTGTGTTGGTAAAATGGCATGGGATCTAGCAATCTCCCCTTTCTCTCCAACATCCATTCATAGTGTGCAGTGAAATTCCTAATAATTGTGTCTACAGCATAGACTTGATTTCAGAATGTCATTATAAAATGAATAATAATAATGAATATTGGAGATACTGTAATACACATTTTTCAGTGGAAATTAAAGAACACTTTATTTTAATTTATTTTTTTTTGTCTTTTGTCTTTTTTCCATGTCCGGCAACGGATTGCAACCCTCAGTGTTGCCCCCGTACCGGACCGGGGACCAGCAACGGGATTGCAAACCTCGGTGTTGCTCCCGTGCCTTGCTCAGCCAGTGAGCGGGAACCGGTCTGTATGTGGGATCCGAACCCTCGGGTGGGAGCGCCGCCGCGCTTCCCAAGCGGCGCACTATCCAGTGCCCCACCGGGCCGGCTCTAAAGAACACTTTAAAAATCCCACTCCTTTTGACCAGTAATATCAAAATTTAGAATATAGAATAAAGCAAGGGATAAATGAAATAAATACCTGGGCAGCAAATGAAGGGCATTTATGTAATCACCCATGTTATTTTATATAAACAAAGGAAATAGATTTACTAGCAAAACACAGTTACAGCAGGGAAAAGTGACAGAAATTAACAGAGGAACTAGACAAAACAAATTTTGAAAAATCAGAGAAGTTCTTCTAAATAGATTAGCAATCTGTTTAGCTAATAGACCTTACACTATTAATATAGTGTCATACAGTATAGAGCCAAATAGCTGTACACACCTCAGGAACTTCCGAAGGTGTCATACTTTGCCAGAGTTCAATAACTGTGGTTCACAATGGGATCAAGTTCATTTATCAATATATGGTAAAGAACAATGGAAAATTTTCAACAAAAATTTTATAACAAACCTCAAAATCATACTTGTACCTAGAGGGCTTAAAGGTAGTGATCTAGAAATCTGCTTAATGATTTAGTTGATGAGCTTTATTTTTTGTCATTCCTGATAAATGAAGCATTAATGTCTGCATACAGATAAATATATCAAGCTTAGACCATCTCTGACACGACTAAACAAGCATATCCCAGGATGTGTGTTTTTAAAACATTGAAAGACAAGCATATTGATTATAGAGAAGTAGAATGTTAGAGTCAGAAAGGACCCTAGAGTTATCTAATCAGTATTGTATCTGCTCAGATGTGGAATGCTCATAATGTATGGTGAAGGACATGTCCTTATGGTTCTAAACCTCTATCTGTATTTCTCCTTGCTAAATCAGATGAACTATTTTATTATCTCCCTATTTGTATTTATCATGTGTAAAATATTATCCAACTACCAATGACCTATAATTAACAAGGAGTTGAATTCTGAAGTAAAATATTTCCCTGTAGTTTTAGTATTAGAGTAACTTGAAAAAGAAGCTCAAATAGCCCAGCCTGAGTATGAAAGTTAATTTCTTAAAAATGGAGTCCTTGGAAATTAACAACTTTTCAAATAAAATTAGTTAACTATTCAAGCCACTTTAAATAAGAGTTTTTGTTTGGGATATATATATATAGGCAGATGAAAGAGAACTAAACATCTTTCACAGACAAATGAAAGCATATTTAGCTGGAGCCCCAGAGAATAAAAGGTAAAAAGAAACTGTCCTAATGTGGACTAAGTATTAGTAAACCACTTTAACAGAAATTTTGGTGGACAGGTTGCTTTCACAGAAGGAAATGGTTATACAAATATGTAAACTTTTTTGTATTAGGATGTGGTGCTGCAACATTGTTTAATATGACCAAAGTGACCATCAAGAAGAGAAATTTAAATAGATTCTAATTCAGCTATAAAATGGATTAATATGGAGACATACACAATAGAGAAAAGATCAATATAGGGTCATAAGCATGTATATGTGTGTGTAATACAATTTTTATAAGAAATATAGTGGAATGTGTATGCAGAGCCTTACACTTGGAAATTTATACATTAAAATAGTAAGTGGGATTCTTTGTGAATGGAGGAATATGAATTTTTATCTTTTTTAACCTTTTATATTGTCCGAAGTTTTTGCATGGAGTGCTCACTTTTATTTTTAATTTATGAAAAAAAAATAAAAAATTCTCAATTAAGTATAATATATGAATACATTTTCATTGTAAAGTGTCTATGCTACTTATGAGGTAAATACTCTTACCATTTGGAGACGTATCCTTCCTTTCCTTTGTGTATTTACGTATGCTTACAGGTGTACTTGCACACAAATATATTCTTTATTCACAAATGGGATCATCCTCTACATGCTGCTGCTTATTTATTTATTGATAATCTTACGAAAATTTTCATCTTGCTACTCTCAGATGCAAGTCAATAATTTAAACAAATGCTTGATATTTTATTACCATCAAAATTTTAAAAATTAAAAAAATTCTTACTATTTAATTCATTTTTAACCTTGTATAACCATTTAAGCAGTGCTACCTAGCCATTAACAAGGAGTTTCTAGGAGAGGTTCAAAAAACTTGAGGAAATTATTACCGTATAATATCAAAAAACCAAAAGCAGAGTAAAATAGAGTAATATCTTAACAACGCAAAGAAAAGTGCAGTCGAACAAGACTGAAAGATACAACATTAAAATGTCAGTAGTGGGATCAGAGTCTCTGTGTCAAAATGTTAAGAGTGGTGAAATTGAGATCACTTTTCTCTCTCTTTATAGCTTTTATATTGTCAGATTTTCTATGATGGTTAGGTATTACTTTGATAAGTCAAAAAATATAAAGTTAAATAAATTATTTATTTGATAACAGTCTGCATTCAACTTAGTGCTGTATACAAATTTGATTTTAAACTCTTTCAAACTTTAATTTCTAAGGGCCTAAGGATCTTTGATAAAAAGCAGGATGTCGACTCTGGAAAGATGAGTCACATGTTTCTATGAGGCTCTAAAAATATAACCTTTATTGTTTTAAAACTGCTAAAATAACAGATGGCTGAGTGTCTTGCTACTTACTGTAGGTTTTGTTTCTGGCTCAGGTATTTTATGCTGAAATGAATGTAATTTCAAAAAACATTCATTAAGGTAATACTAAAAAATCTTGGAGTTAGGCTTCTGACAAAGAACTCAATTTCCAAATGCATTATTACAAGATCATGGACACAATATTTAATCAACTATAATATTGTATATACATAAATAAAATAAGAATAAAGTATTCCAATGTGTATAGAAAGAGATTAATCAAGAAGCACAGCGACTAGACAAAACTCGTGTGAAATTGTATTTGATAGTACACATTGCACTATATATAGTTCAGAACTTCAGAAATTGTTTACTCCCCTAGGGGAAAAAAAAAAGTGTTAGCACACTTCAACCAGTCAAAGGATTTGAAAAGGCCTCTTTCAGGGAGACATCCTGGAATACTTAAGGCCACCAAATAACTTTTTGAGAAAATATATCCAAAGATGTCTCTTTTTCTTGCCCTTTTTTCTCTTGCAAGTTTTCCTGAAGTGAGCAGAGGCATTCTATCTTCAGAAAGAAAGTCTGCCATGAGCTGTGTCTCTGCAGCTCCAGTGCCTTCCCCTTGCACCCTGACGCTATGCATAGAAATCCCGCCTTCAAAATGCAAGAAACTTTTTTGCACTGTATGCTTTATCCTTTGATCCTTACTAGGATCAAAGTTACTTCTGTGTCAGTCTCAAAGCTCTGCTTGAATGATAGCCAGACTCATAAGCACACAGTATTATTTAGCTTGATCCTGAGTATGTAATATCAAGTCTTTCCAACTCAGGCCCATGTCTTGCCCTTTGCCTTTAAATCATGGCTAGCAGTTCTCAAGTTAGCATTGCTTTTTTTCTCTTGTTAGTAATTTTTAAGGATTGAACATATAACATAGTGAGACTGACTTTTCAGCAATATATCAGAACTCTAGCAAGTGTTAACTCCTTCATTATGCCCTTTGGAAAACATATATTTTTTTCCAACAAAGATGCCATTACTTAGTGTTCTTCAGAGATAATTTGCTAACTACAGAAGAAAATTTTATTGCTTTGTCGATAGAAGACTTCCTCCTATCTCTTCATCATTCTTCTTTCTCTCTCTCTTCCTTAATTTCCCCCTTCCCTACTGTTTTGCTTAGCTAGTTATTTAATTCATGTGTGCATTCATTCAATCATTTATTCAACAAATAGTTTTTAATGCCATTCTTGCTCTGTCCAACTAAATTTTATGTTTTTCTTTGTCCTTCTTTTTTCGCTAGGTACAATAGAATTGTGTAGCCAGACCTATACTGAAAGCTAGAAGTAGTCTTTTCTAGGGCACGTTTGAAAATTGATTAATTTCCGACATACAGTGTATTAGACTGCTGAAAATTGTTCTTGTTAATCAGGGGTTTACTTGAAGAAATATTTCAAATGAAAATGAATATGAATATAAATCTAGGACTACCTGTAAAATATCCCAAATCACTAATTTCAACATGGCTTTTAAGGCCCTTCACAGTCTAGCTCCAATTTCCTTCTCAGTCATTTCAGCCAGACCCTGCCCATAATTGATGCTCTAATCAGCATCCTGTAGGTCAGTTCTCAATTCTCAACCAAGGTTAGTTTTGCCTTCTATGTCAGGAAATATTTAGCAATGTCTGGAGATATCTTGGTTGTCACAACTGGGGTGTGCGTGTGTTACTGGCATCTGGTGGGTAAAGGTCAGGGATGCTGCTAAGCATCCTACAGTGTACAGGACAGCCCCTCAAAACAAAGAGTAATTCAACTCCAAATGCTAGTAGTCCTCAGGCTGAGGAATGCGGCTGTGTTCTTTCCACAGGTTATGTCACTAGCTGTGACATTCCTTCCTTTCCTTTTCTTTAGTTCCACAAACAGCTAATCACTCATCTTAAAACTCAGCTCAGAGGACACTTTCTCTTTAAAATGTATACCGAATTGATTCCTTTGCCCTATTAATATGCTCAATGAGTGTTTTCTTATTGCTTCAGGTATTTATTCCTCTTTCCTCCATTAAATCTTAACATTCTTTTACATTTCTGTCTCCTGCACTAGCCTGTAAGCTGCTCGAGGACAAGGAAAGTGTGTCTTGTTAACCTTTGAAACTCCAATGCTTGCTGCATGGTAGGTCTTAATACATGTTTATAAAAGAAAGAAAAGAAACAGATGATTAATATTTAAAATGTCAGCAAAGAGTCACTGTCAAAGGTCAGTCACCTTTACTTCAGTAAACAATAGCTCCCGTACTCTTCTGTCAGCATCTGAAGCATTAACAGATTTCTGAAAATAGGAAAATTATGTGTAGTTAAAATAGAGTTCCAAGAGAATCTGTGTATCTATTAGTTTAACTGTTGATACATTGCTATTTTGGAATTTTAAAAGTAGATTCTAACAGGTCAAACATATGTTGATGTTGAGGAGAAAACCAGCATTTTGTCCTCTTGTGCCAGGATGTTTTCTAGTAAAGTGGCGCTCGACCACAATAAGCCAGAATGCCGAGCTTTGAGACTTTGATGCCATTAGAGATGCCAAAGGACTGGGTTTCCTGCACCTTGTTAGAGTTAAAGACAGAAACCCTGCCACTTTCAGGAGCTAAGGAACACATGTTAACTGCAGTGCTTCTGATGATAAGCATCACTTCCAGAGAGAGAACTTTCTAATCTGGCTACCCAGGCTATGCTGACAATTTACCTGTGTATTAGTGAGAGTTCTCCAGAGAAACAGAACTAATAGAAGAAGATGGATAGATAGATGGATAGATAAATAGCTAGGCAGATGGGCAGATAGATTTATTTTGAAGGACTGACTCACATGATTATGGAGGCTGAGGAGTTCCGTGATCTGCCATCTGAAAGCTGGAGACTCAGGACAGTCAGTGGTGTAGTTCCAGTCCAAGTCCAAAGGCCCAAGAACCAAGAGAATGAGTGGTATAGGTCCTAGTCCAAAGACAGAAGACTGACTTCCCAGCTCAAGCAGGCAGACAAAAAGAAAAAAGGGGCAAATTTATCTTTCCTTCACCTTTTGTTCTATGCAGGCCCTCACCAGATCGGATGATGCCCGTCACATTGGAGAGGACAATTTACTGAGTTCACTGATTCAAATGCTAATCTCATCCGGAAATACTCTGAAAGATACAACCAGAAATGATGCTTAACCAGATATCTGGGCATCACCTAATCCAGTCACGTTGATGCATAAAATTAACTACCACAACCTACATGGTTTGTTTTTCAACAGTCAGTTGGTATGGGCGTAGGGTAAGAGAGTTTCTGAGAGAGTTTATATAGAGTTGATACTTCAGAGGAGAGTCACGCACATGCCTGCCTTCCTATGGAATGAAATACCAGCAGGTATTCTTTTCTTGACACATGAAAGCTGCTTGAAACACGGCATTACTCTTCATTTTGCACCTTTCAAGTATGTTTTGAAATTTCTAACAGTGTGAGAATTTTTTTATGTTACCTTCACTTTTGGAAGGAAACTTGAAAAAGACTTGTGGGACCACAAAGCAGTAATTATAACAGAGCATGAAAAAAATACAGATGAAGGGAAGGGTTTCCAAATAGGACTGAAAAAACAAACAAAGAACTTGAAATGTTCTGAGCAAGGCCTGGGAAAATTTCTGCATGATTATACTAACAAAATTGTACGGCTTTGCCATTTTAAAAATTATTTTATCTGAGATATAGATATAAAACACAAGATTTTTTCCTGAACACTAAAACATTTTTATGCCACACCAAATTAATAAGATAGAAGGGGCAGAATAAAATGCACGTAAAGTCACACACACACACAAAATATTTAAAATACCTGAGGGATCATAGGCAAAAATAACGTGTAAATAAGTAAAGTGGATCAACATATAAGGAAAATACACAAAATGCATATAAAAATATACGTAGCACTTCTGGATTTCTGGAAGCAAATGTAAAGAAAGCAGCATGATTTGTTACACATATCCCAGGATTCATAAAACAAAAATGTGTTTGTTCCCAGTTCTGAGATACTGGAGACAGATTTCTTGTATGTCTATATGAGACAGCGAACAAGGTCCTCAACTACATCCTCGCAGTGAGTACCTTGAGCGTGCAGCTCTTAAAGACTTTCCTGGTATGCTAAAGGCATCATTCACAACTCATTGCTCATGGTGGTTACTGCTGATTTTAGCAAGTAGGTAGCCATTTGCTTCATTAAACACTGTAAAGTTTCTATAAAAATGGATGCCCTGAATATCCATTGTGGACCCTAATGTGTTGCGTTCCCAATTCCCACTCCTCCACACGTTTTGGTGGCTTTCCCTTCCCTGTGCTTCACATAACAGTGAGCCCCTAGCAGCAATAGTGCAAAACACAGTACTGACCTCTTAGTTTCGTCAGGGGTGGGAAGCTGATCTAAGATGAACTAAGCTGGTCTTTACTCTAGATCTTGTTCCTTGCCCATAACTTACTAGTTCAGCCTGAATAAAGTCACCTCTTGAGCAATCACAATCCATTTCCCTGGAATTTGCAATTGGAAATTAGAGAGAGAGAGAGAGGTGATAGCCTCTTTTCTGGCAGCTAAACCTATAAAATAAGGTCATGTATAGTCAAGATTATATGTCTTCAATAACCTTATGAACCAAAGTAGCAGAAGTTGATTTGCAGATGGATGGAATCGTGAATCAGGTATGCAGAGAAAAACATAGATGAGACACAGATTTGAATTCATTTCTGAGACCTGATTGCATTCCTGCTCTTGGCTTTCCATTACACACCTCTGTTTCCTATAGGGAATGGAAGGGGGGAGGATTCTATTACTTAAAATCAAATGAGTTTAAACTAATGCGAATGCCCCATGCATTTATTCTTATTTCTCTCCACCAGGTTTTGCTTGGCTTTGTTGCAGTGGGCCAGGGTTATATTCACTGACAAGCACCTGGAGAGCAGCTGTTCTCTGTCAGTTAATCCATGCCAACAGGTGTGCTTTAACAACCAGCTAGGCTGGGGAGAACACTGACAGCTTTTTATGAAAATGGAGGTCTCTAAACAAGACATGTACTCAAATAGAATGCAGCCTCAAATTTGCTCTAAATATGTATAACTCACCTGGAATATTATTTTGCCTTATTTTAACTTGGAATCATATTTTAATATTCCCATTGGAGAGTTTCAGGATGAGGAGATGAAAGACTGTCTTTGGTGAAGTTCAAGTTGCCTATCGACTTTAATGAAAAGCTGGCTTAACTTTCTCTTCTGTCCATTTTTCTATAGCTATTTGTGGAAATGTGTTTTTTAGGTTATAATCTTCTTGAAAGCCAGGACCATGTGTTATTTCTCTTTTCATTGCCCATAGGTGTTTGTAGAATGTATGTCACAAAAGGGATGCTCAGTAAGAATCCCTGATGCTTCCTTTTTCAAGAAGAGGAACTTTCCAGAAGGGCTTGAATTGACAATAGTTGCTTGGTGAGAAGACACGCAGAGGTCTCGATCCTTCATATGTAAAATCATCAAGTATCATCTTTGGCTGAAATAGCTCAGAGTTTTCCCATTCAATCACTTCAAACTCAGTGCTACATAGGCAGCTCTAGGAAACCTTGTGCCTTTCTGCTGGGAGTAGAGTTGGTGAGATCGTCCTCCAGCACGCAGGGCCGGGGACACTATAATATATCTCTATATCAGAGAATCTTAATGAGAGGCAGGAAGCGGGTGCACATTGATTCATTTGCTTTAAGCAGAGGATGCCCTTTCATACTCCTTGGAGGAGAAAAGCTGAGCTCCCTTCAGAGTGGGTAGTGGTCACCCTGAAAGTTCATCTATTGAACTGGTAGTCAACAGATGACCTCCTCTTTTACAATGAAGCTGTTTATTAGAAACACTTTGGACAAAATGAATACTTGCCCCTCAAAAAGAACATATCTTAGCTTTCAAGCTTATTTCCATGAGTGTGTAAAATTGTATAAATTCAAGACAGAGAATTGTCCGCTGAAACCTGTACTCTTCTGCACTCATAAATTGAGAGTCCATTATTAGGTTCTTCAGAATTAGCTTGGGCTCTCAGGCTGCTGGGCTCTGGGCAGATTGCCTAGACAGCCTTCAAACAGGCAAATCATGGGCAAAAATAGTGCATCCTGTTGATCTACTCTCTATGGCTCAGATTACGTGAAGAGTAGTTAATAATGGCAATATTTTCCACAACAAAATGTACCCACAGAGTTTCCAATCTCCAATGGCATTTTCATTCAAAACTCTGACTTTAATCTGAAGTACCAATCACATATATTTAGACAAGTTTCCTCTGCTATGAGGCAAAACTCATTATGCAATCGTTTCAAAGAGAGTACATATGGGTTATTAAGTATCAAACTGTGTGTGTTTATTGCTCATTACTATATTTAGAGGTTTAAATAGCTTTACTGCTTTGAGAGGTAGTTATACGCTTTCAAATATTTAAAGCCTAAACAACTAAACTGTTCGTTTATTCCAAGTTCATGATTTTGTTTAGATAGGAGCAAAATGTTTTTCATGTGCAACCTTCCATCAACGAGATGAATTTCAGGCAAGGAATATAGAGGAGAAATTTCCTAAATTAGAGTGTCAGTGAGTAGAGAGGCAATGTGAAATTAAAATGGTAAAGCCATTACCTGGACCATTCAGGCTAACACTGCTTTTGAGGAAAATTAAGGGTGAGTTTGGGTTTGCCTCGAAGGGTCATCCCTGTGGCTATGACTATATACTGCGAGAAATCTGCAACTATCAAGAGAAGATATCTGATGCTGCTTTCTGTTTCAGATCTCAGCATCCAATATCACAAAGGAACATATGTATTAGTTAGAATCACTTAAAAATTGTTCTAATGCTTTGTTCAGGCTACCTCAGATTTAAGGGAGATCAAAATATGGGAGTGATAGACTTCTAAAAATCAGTTGTAATTGAACTTAATTAAAGCCTCTGGTAAATGTATCAAAATAAGATTAAAGCACTATACCAAGCCAAAGCCACTGCTGAAAACCCTTCTCTGTTTAAAAAAACCCAGATAATTATGGCACAATACAGTTTGGCAAGTTTTTATTTTTTTCTGCAATAAGACAGTAGCATTAATTACAAAGCAGACACCCATTGGAAGACATTTAAAGTTGCAGTTTTGAAGATTTGAAGACAAGCTTCTTACATGGAAATAAATATTAATAATAATTCATAATAATCAGTAACTTTCTCCTTTGAGGTGATACTCCTGGGCATAGCTATTCATAGGTATCCTCTTATGGGATGAGTCTCAAACAAAAACTTTTCTTTGGAAAATAAAAATGCTTATGTGTAATTCTGTAATTAATATATTACCTTTAACTAGGCTTCTCCCATTCCTTTCTTCTAAGGTTTTTGAAGAGCTTAGGCATTTATAATAATTTTGATCAGTGCTCCAAGGAACAAGTTCAACTCATCATCTCTCAGGGACTACTGAGTTGATGTAAGAGGCTGAGAACATACCTGGGAGAAAACCGCTGCCCTCTCAAGCAACTTTTGCAGTTTGGTAGCTTTGTGGTGAACACATTAGTGTTGCATGAGAATCCTGACTTAGCAGGTATTTCTGAACATTAAATCTTAATCTTCCCAAACAGTTCACACTAGGGCAGGTCACTCAAGATAGAATTCTAAGAGACAATAACTTACCTCCTTGAACAGTCTCCTCAACTGCTGGTAAGAACAAAATCATTTAAAAGTGTGAGCAGTTGGATGCTTACCTTCTTTAATGTTATGAGACTTGGCTAAGTTTTATGAAATTTTATTTCTACATGTAGCATCTTATTACAATGAGAAGCTATATAAAATGCATTTGTAGCTGCTGAGACGAGTTCTATTCTCCCTAGTGTTCCCCCTACCCTCCTAAATAAAGGTTTGAATGTATACATACATACATATAAACTCTGTAAGGAGACTTGTGTTTAACTTCTGCAGAGACCCTGATGCTCAAAGTTATTCGATAATAATGATAATTTGTTTAGCAATGGCTGCCTGGTTAAGAGCTAACTAGGTACAATTTTTTATGTTTTGACACATCTTTTCATGGTAAGGGTATATTTTGACCATTGTTTATTCAGAAATAGCAATTCACTGTTGTGATCTAGTGCTTAGAAAGAAGTAACCTGGTATTTAAAATCTAATGCTAACCCTGTTTATTTATCTATTTTAATTAATACTTACAGAATTCTTCTGATGTGAAATACATTATTTTAGAATCATTGAGTGACACAAATTTGGTCTTCAATAGGCTGACAATATTATTAAAGTAATTAAAAATGTGTAAAAATTATTTTACTGTAACACAGAATAAAGATAGACACATTTTAAATCAGTAGGAAAGGATGGGTTATTCAAAAATTGGTGGGGACAGCATTACTGATGAAACTGTAAACTGGTAATAACTTTTGGGGAACAATTTGGTAATATCTGTCAGAAGGCCCAGAAATTCTGCTTTGATCCACAAATTCTACATTTAGGAATTTGTCTTGCATATATAATTATATATGGAGACATTATATATTTACGGATATATTTATTGCAGCATTGTTAGTGTTTACAAAAAGGATAGAGACAACTTCAGGTGCCCATTTGTGGACTTTAATGTAATAATAGCAGTTGTTAAAAAGAACGAGCCACCCTGATGATAAACTGAGAAGGGCACAGTGTCACTTCTGTGTTATTCTTGTCAAAAATGCATAAATTCAATCTAAACATGAAAAATCATCAGACAAGCCCAGATCAAAAGACATTATACAAAATACTTGACCAGTACTACTCAAAGTATCAGCCTTCTAAAGGATAAAAGAAGACTGAGGAAGTGTCACAGATTGCAAAATATTAAGGTGATATGACATCTAAATGAGATGTGAGGTACTGGATTGGATCCTGAAACAGAAAAAGAACATTAGGAATGCAGGTGAAATTCAAATAAAATCGATACTTTAGCTAATTGAATTGTAATACGTAACAGCCATGCTAACAACAACAACAAAAAATTAGGGAAAACTGATTGAAGAGTGTATGGAATTCTCTGCACTGTTTTTGCAACTCTTCTACATGTATGAGAAAAAAATATGTGTGTTTAAATATACATAGAATATTTATATAATAGGACCCACAGAATGGTTGAGAACTCAGGTCTAGGATTTAGTCAGAGCCTATGCTGCTGCTTACTAGCTCTATTACCCAAGAATTTGTCTTTATATGTCTAGGCTTCTGCAGCATTAAAACAAGGATAAGAGTTATGAGAGTTATTATGAGGACTAAATCAAATGAGGCATATAAAATATTTGGCATTGTGCCTGGCACAAGCAAACATTTGAAATGGTATCAAATAACTTAGAAGTAGGAATTAAAGTAATAGTAACAGTAGGAGAATCAGTAGGAGTAGCAGTCACAGTAGAGGTAGGAGTAGTGCTCATGAAACATGACGGGAGAATCAGAAGATGTATGATTCCTGCTCCCAAGGAATTTAGAGGCTTATTGCATAGAAAGGATGAAACCATGCCACAGTGCTAATAGTAAGCTCATGCCACTGGATATGGACATGCAGGTTGTACACTGTGCAAACTGCAAGATCATAGGTAGCAGCTGTAAATACAAGAAAGCTTATAATAGTACGTAATAGTGTAGTATATGATATAAGGTCTATTATATCATGGAAAGCTTCATGGAGGAGGGGAATTTAACTTGCTTTGACAAGTAGAATAAAAAACTACAGACTTAATTCCAGAGAGGGAAGGAAATGGATATAGATATGAAAAATTATGCACATGGAATGTTGAAGAGTAGTTAAAGCAGTGGCTTCCTGTTGGGGAATAAAAGGAAAATGCAAAATACATTTTACATTTATGTTAGTAGTGTGGTTAACAGCGTATTAGAGACTGGAAAAGAGAGTCACTGGACTTGAAGACAGATCAACAAAAATTATGTGTTGTGATGAACAGAAAGATTATTGAAAACAAGCAAACAAACTTTATTTACTGGTGAGACTGTGTTAGGTGTTTTAATATACCTTTAATTGGTGTCCCAGAAGAAAGGGAGAAAGAGAATTGAGCAGAAACATAATTTGAAGTACTAATGACCAAAATATCCCTAATTTGATGAAAATTTACAGAAATAATGCAGGCCAGAAGATAATGGAACGACATCTACAAAGTGCTGGAAGAATAAAAATCAGCAATGACAACAACAACAACAAACCTGTCAACCCATGACTCTATATCCAGAAAAGGATATCCTTCAGAAAAGAAGATTAAATAAGCCATTTTCAGGCCAACAAATGCTGACTGCACTACAAGAATTGTTAAAAGAAGTACTTTGGTTCGAGTAAAATAACACTAAAAAGAAATTTCGATTTTAGAAAGGAAGAAAAAGACACAGACACTGTAAGTATGTCTTTTAAAAAGAAATAATATGCATTTTCTTTAAATTTTTCTCTAAAAAATTATTTTACTTTTATTAGACTATATTGTGTACATATTTATGTTCATTTCTGTTTTATATGTTGTATATTTATGAATATATGTGTGTGTATGTATATATATATATATATATATATATTTGAAAAGTTCTTTGCCTTTTAAATAAGGTAGCAAGCCACTAACTCTAAATAGACAGTTCTAAATTCAGGATACATACTGTAATTCCAATAGCAATGACTAAAAATTAATATAAAAAGGTGTATAGTTAGAAAAAAAAAACACACAAAAAAACAAAAGGGAGGTAAAGTGGAATATGAATAAATGTTTGGTTAACCAGAAAAGTTAGGAAAATAGGAACAGTAGGACAAAAGTATATGGGACAAAGAGGTAACAAAGAGGAACATGGCAGGTTTCATACAAATATTTAAAAACATTAAAACTGAGTAATGGGGGTTGGCCTGTGGCTCACTTGGGAGAGTGTGGTGCTGATAACACCAAGGCCATGGGTTCGGATCCCATATAGGGATGGCTGGTTAGCTCACTTCAGAGAGTGTGGTGCTGATAACACCAAGGCCATGGGTTCGGATCCCATATAGGGATGGCTGGTTAGCTCACTTCAGAGAGTGTGGTGCTGACAACAGCAAGTCAAGGGCTAAGATCCCCTTACCGGTCATCTTTTAAAAGCAAAAAACAAAAAACTGAGTAATAGGAAGAGAAACAACACAATACAGTTGGCAAAAGGATTTGAATAGACTGTTTTCAAAGGAAGATTTATGAATGACCAATAAGCACATGAAATGATGCTCAACATATCTAATCATCAGACGGATGCAAATTAAAGCCTCCAGAAGACAATCACCTCTCACTAATTAGAATGGATAAAATTTAAAAAGACTGACATTATCAAGTGTTGGTAAGGATGTAGAATATTTGGAACTCTTATACATACTTCTGGTGGGAATATAAAATAATACAACCATTTTGGAAAACAGTATGGCAATTTCTTATAAAATTAAGAAATTTTGTGACCCGGCCATCTCAATCCTAGGTATTGCTAAAGGTAAATGAAAAATGCATGCTACACAAAGACTTGTATGTGAATGTTTATAACAACATTCTTCATAATAGCCAAAAAGCTGGAAGTAACAAGCTGGTGAATGGGTAAACAAATTGTGTTATGTTCATACAATGGAATAATGCTCAGCAATGAAAAAGGAACAAAATATTGACAGATATAAACATGGATGAAATATTATGCTAAGTAAAGAACTCAAACGCAGAAGCCTATATTCTGTGTGTCCATACATCTGAAATTCTAGAAAGGGTAAAACTAGAGCAGCAAAGCATAGAACAATGGTTGCCAATGGCTGGGGGTCAGGAGAGGGTATTAAATGCAAAGAGGAGTGAGGGAACATTTTAAATTCCTGAAACTGTAGTGTAGTGTATTTCAATTGTGATAGTGGTTACCCAACTGCATATAATTACCAAAATTTCTCAAATTGTGTACTTGAATGGGTGAGTTTTATTGTATATAAGTTCAATAAAGAATTTAAGACTAACATTTCAAGTATAATTGGGAAATGTGCATTTCATATATTTGGACTTAAACTGCTTCATAATCTGCATCTTTTTCTGTGTAAATGTCTCAGGTTTGGTGTTCTTGGAACACTGAAAATTGATAAACTTTCGTATTAAGCAGTAGAACATTCGTCTCCTCAGGCTTCTAAAAGACAGCTGCTACCCACCTCTGTCTGTTCCCCACTGTTTTGAAGCCAAGTTGAGATAATGCTCCTCTAATTTAAAACTAGTTCTGGACTCAAGACAGCTTTCATTAGAAATAAAAGAAACCTAAAATAAAACAATCATATTTTCTTGCTGTTATTTCCAATTCATATATTTCCTTTAATTTTCTTTGTTAAATACCTCAAAATTTCTGTGGGATTTGTAAGTCAGTAAGATAGAAAAAAAGCTTTTTTAGTACATCTATTTTTGCTTTTGCAATGACAATCTCAATCCATCAACTTAGCACAATATCTACCAGGTACAGTGTATTGTGCTAAATGTTAGTAAAAATGTGAAGCAACATAGGGCAAGTAGGTAGGTAGATAAGGAATTCATAATTACTTGAAACTAAATTAGAAACAACCAAAGACATCTTTTTAAATAGTTTTTCTAATAAAATTCTAAGTTTTCTTTTGGAAATAGTCACTTTTTTATTGGTTATGAATATTCATGGGGTACAAAGTGAATGGTCACCACTTGTGCCTAAGATGTGACGGTCAGATTTTAAAAACTGCTGAGCTCTCTCAACTTGCTTTTTGCTTAGTTTACCATATCACAAGCTTTCACCCTTCCCGGCAAGTGTTATGGTGTTACTTCCTAACGTAGTTTTTCCTTATTCTCTGGCTCTTTTGCCCTGGGATGCATATTAGTAAGACAGAATATAAGGGGAATGGATGATGCTATTGAGTGACACATAATAGTCACTCTATATATTTGGTATGGATAAGGGAGGGCGTTCAGCTTGTACGTGAACAGTTGGCATGCAGAGGCTTATGGACATGGTGTTTCCCAGGAAGTCCAAGTGATAGTGTTTCTTCAGGGAGACATACCTTTGATCAGAAGTATCTTCAGGGTTAGAGATTCCTCTTCAATTATTTTGCTTGGAGCAGCCTCACAGCCTTGTATCTGTCCCATCAATTTAGGTGGCCTCCAGTTCAAAAATGTGCTTTATTTGATTGGAACAATGTTGACCAGCACAGAATTGACTGCCAATGTTTAGAGATTTAGAGACATTACAAAAAAAAATCTGGGATTCCAGTTTCTTTTGCACAATCATCTGCTAGTGCTGGGTAGCAGCTGCCCTCTTTGGATGGGGCAACCACTCTGCACTGCCACACACTCAAACATGCACTGTGTCCTTCTGACCCCGAGACCCATTACCACTTGCTGTATGTCATAGAGTTTTAACTATTGGTTTCCTCTAGTAGAGTTAAGAGGAAATAAAATATCTTTTTCCATGGTGACTGAAAATCCTGGTGCTGTAGATGATCTATGTGTTTGAGTGCCTGTGGACACCCATCTCCTACAACTGCTGTAAATTTTTCTCTGTGCTATGCAAGCAAATGTCTGCCCCTATGGAAGAGGCAAATGGTGATGCCTTTTGATAGAGTTTGGATGTATTGTCCTCCCAGAACTCATGTGGAAATCTGATCCTCGATGTGGCAGTGTTGGAAGCTGTTTAAGTCATGGAGGTGGATCCCTCATGAAATGGGGGATTCATGCTCTCCCTGGGGGGTGGGAGTAGTGAGTGAGTTCTCACTATTCTATTAGTTCCTATGAGAGTTGGTTGTTTTAAAGGCCCTGGCACCGCTCCCCTCTCTCTCACTTGCTGCCTCTCATCATGTGATTTGCTTGTAACTACCAGCTGCCTGCTGCTTTTTGCCATGAGTAGAAGCAGCCTGAGGCCCACCCCAGATAGAGCTGTCCCTGAATTGTAAGCCAAATAAATCTCTATTCCTTATGTATTACCCAGTCTCAGTTATTCTGTTGTAGCAACACAAAACCGACTAATACACCTTTCAATGTTACTTCACCCTCACCTCATTCTTTTCTGCAGAGTATTTAGAAGGAAGAATCTTCTGGCACTAATCCCTTCTACTATTTTTTGTTCATAATGCCATTTGACTCTACCGAGACAATAAGCAACCATAATCATTGTGCATGCTCACATTTTGCATCGTACTGACAGAAATTCACACATAAGCATTTGGTGAAAACAATCAACAGAACAACAGATTAAAAAAAAATGAAACAAAAGTTCTTTCAAGGGAAAGAAAATAAAAATGTGGGTGATTCTGCCTGCTGTTCTACTCAGTAGTACATGCCCTGATGTGAGAAACGAGCACTCTATTCCCTCAAGCATCCTCGGCTCCACAGTTATTCTCATTGTGTTATCTTTGTTATCTTCTTTTTTTTTTTTTTTTGTGACCAGTAAGGGTATTGCAACCCTTGGCTTGGTGTCGTCCGCACCGCGCTCAGCCAGTTAGCGCACCAGCCATCCCTATATAGGATCCGAACCCGTGGTGGGAGCGCTGCTGTGCTCCCAGCGCCGCACTCTTCTGAGTGTGCCACGGGGTCGGCCCATCTTTGTTATCTTCTGAATGGTACTCTTGCCATTGTAAAAACATTTTTCATAATAAGATGACCCATTGCAAGGAAAAGACTTGCACCCACATATTGCTAAGACTCCACCAAATATTCCTTTCAAGTTCAATATGACTGTAGAAGTCATGAACTTTTACTGAGATATTCCTAAGAACCATACTAATGTCATGCAATCACCTTATCATAGCCCACCTGCAGCCTTCCTTATAAACAAAGCCAGCCATATCCTCACTGTCTTGAGTTTAGTGTGGCTGGTTCTTACTCACAAAATTCAAACACTAGCTAAGATTTCTGAATTATGTTCTCTTGCCCTCTTTTTAAAAATTTAAATCTAGATCTCTGGCCTTGAAATGCTAGGTGACTCCTTATCCTTCTCTCATGAGGACTTTCCCAGGCAAATTTTGTATTTACTCTTTCACTTCTTTCCTAGGTTGCTCTTTTCTGCTCTTTTGTCTCAAAACAGCTCCATTACTCATCCTTTTTCTTTTTCTTTCTTAAAACAAAGAGGAAATGAAAGTATCATGGCATTAAATTTTTTGTTTAAGAACACTGAGATATGAAAATTTAAGCACAAATATCAAAATTTTACAAGTCTATATTTTTCATTCAGTGCACCTTAATATCTTGTTACTGTGCCTTTGAATGTGTAAATAAAACTTTTGCTTTAGATAATGGAGTTTAGAATCAAAGATTATAAATCACCTTCTGGTCATAAATATCAAATCCATAATCAGTAATAAAGCTGTATTCCTTAATTACTTTGCTTTTACCATCTGCCAAAGAATATATTAAAGAATATAGTAAGTGGAAAGAGTGAGCTGTAAACCCTAACTGAAATTCTAGTGAAACACCCATAGGAATTTTCCCTTGCGATAAATGACATATTACTTCAGTATGAGATTTGAGGTAAGAGGAAGAAAGGATAGCTGTCAAGGAAGATTGAAAGGCAGATGTGTGATGGGTGTAAGGCAAACTTCAACAACTGCTTTTAAACATCCTTAAGTTTTAACTCTTGGTTAGACTATAACGTAACATTGATATCCTACCTCTCTGTTCATAATTGCATATGTAAAGATCATTTGCATAATGTGTTAGATTTTGAAATGGAAGTTTCCTTACACAGTAGTAAGATATAAAATTCTGGGCACAATTTTATGGCAGTAACTGTTGGCCTTGAAATTTTGAAGTATGTATTTGCATCTGAAAATTGTTTTCTATGCTTGGGCAGTATACTGTTTTCCATCAATATAAAGCACATGGTTGTTCAAACTGGAAGGATTTTGGAAGTCATCTAGTCCAAGCATTCATTTTATAGATGAGTGAGTTAAAATAAAAATTGTGAAAAATGTAAGATGAATCTAGGGCAGTTGTTTGAGGATTCAATTATTGTTTCACATTTCTGTAGCTATTAGAGGAAAAGACCAAGCCAAAAAAACCCAACCAACCAATCAACCAACCAACCAACCAAAACTTAAATAAAATGATAGTAGATTGAATTAAAAAGAGAAAACATAATAAAGGCTGCATGCATTCATTTAGATGAAAATCATGTTATCTATAGTTGAAGTTATTGTAATGCCTTAAACACTTGCCAAGTATTATGGAGGAGGTTGGCAGCAACTTCTCAAAAAAAAAAAAAAACCAAAAAAACAAACTTCCATTTAGGTTACATAACTAATCATAATGATTTCTGAAGTACAATTTTAATTGTGTTAGATGGTGTGGTTATTAGAATTAAGCATCTGAATTTTATTAACCTGGATTTATATGATAACCTTTAAGAAATTTTGGTTTATAGACAATGAATTATTCTATATGCATATTAGGAATTTTTAGTTTTAGGCATACTAAACTTCTAATAATATGATCACTTTAAAAATTTTATTAAATGTATATCTATTTTTAGAATGAATGGTGTTAGGATTATGATATTCACAAAAATTTCAATTATCTTTTTATTAGTGGAATTTCACATTCAAAGACTTGCTTTAGTATGGAATTCTGATATTGCTTCTTGTTTGTTAAAACTATTTGGGTCAATTATAGAATGAAGTCTGACATAATAACACTGGGAAGCTAGAAATAATGAATGAGGTACTCCATGAACAAACCTCAATGTGAACACTGAATGAATGAAGGGTGCATGCTAATCCTTAAGATAAATAAAGATGAAATGGAGATTCCAGTATGTGTATATATATTTTGCAGATTAGACAGGCCCCCAAAATTCTGTATTAATATAGTCTGAGACACTCATCTGAGATTTAAAATGTTCAACAAATCTATCAAATTGCATACCGTCTACGATGTTCAAAGATGAAGATGAAAAAAATAAAGAGCAAGAAAAAATGAAGTGTTTTTAGTTTTTCAGAATCTAAGAAATAATACAAATGAATGGCTAAGGAGCTCATGTAGTTATGAACCAGACAACATTTCAGTTCTTGGAATTCTACAGAAGCAGCATTGTGTCTGGGGTAGTAGAGTAAAAAAAAAAAAAGGATGACTTCAAGCAGTATGTAAGTTCAAATCCTACTTTGCCCAGCCACATTTTGGCTGTGTAATAATGAATATCTTACTTAAAATGTCCAAGTTTCAATTTCAGGTCTTTATTTTAAAGAGGTTTGCAACAACATCTGTAAAATGCCTACCTTGTGACAGGGATCAATATGTGTGAGTTTCTTCGTCCATAAGCCCTGGATGTTAGGGGCTCTTGGCACCCTCAGCCTAGGAAACTGGGACTTACACTCTATTGGTAAATACAAATTAAATACAGTTGGACATTTTATAAAGAATTTAAACAAAATAAATGAAGTTAGGAAAGTGAGGAGAAGGAATGCAAGGACTGTTGTGAAAATGCCTTAGTTAAAGCTGGGACATTAATTTATCAAGTTTAGAGACTGAAGGAAAAGCAATTTAGAGAGATAACGGTTGGAAAGAAAAAAAGACAGGATCAGGAAAAGGGGCTTTTGCTAAGTGAATAAGGGGAAATAAAAAGTTACACAGGAGAGTGAGGAAAATTTTTAAAATAGTCAAGCTGGTGTTAGAAGGAAAAAATGCTCTCCCTTGGGAATTCATGCCAGCCAGCCCAACTTTATGAGCCTCTAATGAGGATCAAATCCTTTCTAAGCTAGACAGGAGATTATATTTTAATGGTAAAGGAGACAGGAAACTATTTGCTTGTGACCAAATTATTTTACTAACTTACAACTGTTTTGTGAGGAATATAGAATATCTTGAGGGCTCATTTTCCATGAGGCACAGTACTTGTGGATAATATTGGTAATAATCTCTTATGATTTTTATGATTGAATTCTTAGGTTATTTTGTTTCTGCTTCTTTGTAGTGAGGAAAGGGGCAAAATATAAATATGTGAGCAAAACAAATGAAGAGGTGACATACAGCCTGATAATTTACACTTAAAGGAAACAGCAGTAGTGAAGGGTTAGGAACTGGAGTTAGACACTGGATTTTGGTCATTTTTCTTCCATTTTTGTGATATTGGTTGAGTCATTGAATAGTTTCATGCCTCAGTTTTCTTGTCAGTAAAATGAGGCCATAAATACAAGCTGCTTCACGTGGTATGCATGTAAACTACTTAGCACAGTTCTCAACATAAACCCAGTATTTAGGTTTGCTCTTATCATTAGTTATGAATGATTAAATACCAAGAAGAAAGGAGGGGATAGATGAATGAAGGAAAAGGGTGAGGAGAGGACGAGGAGAGAGATTTGAAGGAATGAAGGAAAGTGAGGAGGAAGAAAGAAAAATGGTCAGTTTATTAGAACAAAATTCATTTTTATTATTGTTTTAATTTGTAATCTCTAAAGACAAGTTATATATAGCATAAATAGATGGCATATGCACTGAGTTTTCTTTTTCTTAAATGCAGTTTCTGCAAGGCACGTTGAATGGATATTGAGAGATTACAGGTATGCATGCCTAAAATTTGCAGTGTATATAGAGGTTGGCCACTGTCATATCCTGTCCATCACCTTCTTTTGAGAGACTTTTAAATCAAATTCACTTGTAAAAGAATTCAAGTAATTTATAATAGCCAGCTAAAGTGTCAACTAGAGACTGAAATTAAGATTTATTTCTGTACTAGTGCCAAAGCGATCAAAATATGGTGTCCTTAGAAAGTGTCATTTGGGATGTTAATGTTCTTGATGGTAGATCAGGAGTGGTGAAGCAGATGTGATTTAAAGCTGCCAATTCATCCATATTTGAAAAAGAATTTAAAAATTTTTGGTTTTCTCTTTTAAACATACTTTTGTACATTTCAACATATTTTGCCTTGATATATCCATATTTCAAAAAGTCAGTCTGGAACGTAAATGCTTTATTTATATTGTTTAAGGACTATAGCCTGAGGAAAATCCCCATATTGACACAAATCCAAGAAGCCATAAAAATTTACATAACCAAAACATATTTCTGCTTTAAAATTTACCGTAGACAAAGGCAATAGATAAACAATCTGGGGGAAAATATTTGCAACTCACATCACACAAAAAGTCTAGTTTTCATAATGTATAAAGAAGTCGTAGAAATCAGTGAGAAAAATTCCAAGTATATAATAGAAAAATGAACCCAGCATAACACAGTTAACAGAAAAAGATACAAATCCTTCTTATATATATAAAAAAGATACTCGGCCTCATTAATAAGATAAATATCAGCCGAAACTGCAGTATCATTTATCACTTTTCAGATTAGCAAAGATTAACATTAAAAAAAAAATAAACCACAGTGTTGGCAAGTTCTGAGGGAAACAGACATTTTCATACAGTGGTGGAGGTAAAACTGGCACAATTTATAACAGCACAATTGTCAGTAGCTATCAAAATAGAAGAAAATGTACATTATCTTTAACCTAGCAATTCTACTCTTAGTTGTTTTTCAAATGTATGGATCTACTTACACAAAGAAGTAAATAATTTACAAAGATAGCTACTGCATAGTTTTTGTGATAGGGAAGGACGGGAGATACTCAAATGTCCACAAATAAAGAACTAATTGAATAAATTATGGTACATTAATATAATGAAATGCTATTTAGCTGTTTAGAAGGATAAAGTAGCCCTATAGGTACCAATAAGGAAAATGTCCAAGATATACTAAATTAAAAAAATTAAGATTCAGAAAAGCGCTTCCTGTACTGTGTACCTGTATAGTACACTGTGTAAAAACGTATCACACATATTCTTGAATCTTGGGGGTTCTACAAGGCCTTTGCAGGTTCAGTGATTTGCTAAGAATACTCAGGACTCAGTATACAATCATATCCATGGCTATGATTTGTTGCAGCAAAAGATAGAAAACAAAATCAGCTAAGGGAAAAGGCACATGGAACAAAGTTTGGAGGAAGCCAGGCACAAACTTCCAGAGTCCTCTTTTTGTGGAGTCATGCAAGATGCACTACTTCCTCCAGCTACAATTGTCATATCTACCAGGGAAGCTCATTAGAGACTAAGCACCAAGGGTTTTTGTTGTGGTCTGGTAACTTAAGGCACCCTCTGCCCAGCACATATCAAAATTTCATATTTTTAAGAAGGAATTTAGCATAAATAACATTGTTTGCACAAACAGTCTAGGCTTACTAAGCCACTCTTATCAGTGAGGGTATGGTGGGAATGATCCCAAAATTCAAGTTTCCAAACACCAGCTTATGACCAACTTACAAGTGAGTTTTTCTAAAGATAGTAGTCGCAGGCCTGCTATATTAACTCCAATTTTTTGCACGGCTTATATATAAAATATCTCTGGAACAATAAAATTTTATGAGTGACCATGGTTTCTTCAGGAAAAGTAATTGAATGGTTGGAGGATAGGAGATTTGATTAAAGATATTCTCCTCAACATTTATCTTTTTCTATTCTTTTTATTTTGTCACCAGGCATGTATTACTTATATGAAAAAAAAGTGAATATGAAATTCACTGTTTTGTTATATGAGGGTATTTCATAAAGTTCATGAAAAATAGAATTAGAAAATAATACAAATATTTCTATGAACTTTTCAAAGTCCCCTCCTATTATGTTAAAGTAAAATTTTTTTCTCCTTATAAATTTAACTGTATTTTTCTCTTCATATATTTGGTTATTTTCACTACCATTTTGATTTTTATATTTCTATTTAATTTTAGGACTAATAGGGAATGAGAATTTAAAGGGCAGGTAATCAACCCTGTGTATCAGCAAGATGGCTGTGTAGGGCAGATCAGTGCTTTCTAACATTTCTCATGTCATGGGACACCTCCAAAATGATACTATGTCTACAGACACTGGGATATACTCATGAAGCTGCCTGTGAATAAGAAAACTTCCCTGTGGGCTGATTCATGACAGTTTAGTCTTGGGAGTGTAGCCATAATTCATTTAAGGGACCCTCTCCATTACCTCATTAGAATAAAGAGGCTCTGTATACACCTCAAGTAAATCTCTGCTTTTATCTTAGATATTCACCTTGACTTTAAAGACTGTCTTCTGATAAAGATAAACAGTGCCCACCCAAATCAACCACTCCAAGGAACACCAAGATTATGTTTTCACCTTGCTCCCCATTCACCTGGATATAGGATTCCTTGACTGTAATGGTTAATTTTATTTGTTAACTTGACTGGACTAAAAGAGGCCCCAATAGCTGGTAAAACATTATTTCTGGGTGTGTCTATGAGAGTGTTTCCAGAAGAGATTAACATTTTATTAACATTAATTCAGTAAGACTGAGTCGAGAAGACTGGTGAACAGCAATGTGGGTGGATATTATCCAATCTGTTGAGGGCTCAAATAGAATAAAAAGGTGGAGTACAGGTGAATTTCTTCCCTCTGCTTGAGCTGGGACATCCATCTTCTGCTCTTGGATGTCATTATTTCTGGTTCTTGGGCCTTCAAACTCACATTGGGACTTTTACCACTGGCTTTTCTGGTTCTCAGGCCTTTGGGCTTACACTGGAGCTGTATTACCAGCTTTCCAGGTTCTCCAGATGGCATACAGCAGACCTTGGGACTTACTGACCTCCACAGTTGTGAGAGTCAGTCCCTCAAAGTAAATCTATTTTTGTACGTCTATATAAATATGATTGGTTCTGTTTCTCTGGAGAACTCTGACTAAGACATTGCCTTTTTTTCAAGCTTTCCTACACTTTTCTGCCCACAGTCTTTTGCTTAGGCTCGTTTCCAGGAATGTTCTTCACTCTCAAAATTCAGCTGATGAATTCATACCTATTTTTCAAGGTCGAAGTTAAATTTTGTCTCCTCCATAAATTCTCTGAGCCACCCATCTAGGATTAATTTCTTCCATCTTCAACTACACTTATTTTTCCCTCTAATTATAGTACTGAGCCTCCTGAGCCTTTTCAAATCATATCCCCACCTTGGTTTCTGGTAGTTCCTACCTCCTTGGACATTATGGTAGCCAGTGAGCTTCTTAACAACTCATGCCAGACTCATGGGCTCAGCCTCCCTGAGACTGTGGTTCAGGTGATCTTGTGAGGTCAGGCCCAGACTTCCTAAAGGGGATTCTAATGTGGATCCGAGATTGAGTACACTAATTTTCAAGCAAACTGCCTATGTTATTTTAGTCACTTCTTTGAATACTTTAATCATTTACTTCAGTCACGTAAGATTATTTAGGACTGACCATTTAAACTTTAAGGCAGGTTAGCCAAATTTACTGTTTTGGCTAAGTGAAGTTAAACCTTGCTCTTTAGAAATGACAGATCCACATACATTATAAGCAATTTCTAGTTTATATTATCAGGAAGAAGAAACGTTCTTATTGAACTATTTGCTTTGGCAGGTAGGCGTAAATCTGTTTCAACTAATCTCTGTGTCAGTGTATTTTTATTTGAGCTTTTACTTATGGTAAGAAGGACACAGCCATAGCTTATAATAATTAGAATTTTATTTGTCAGATGACTGTTTCTACCCTTTCTAATTTTTCATTACTATCAAGGTGTACATTTTGAAAAGCCTAGTTTTTATATTTAGATTGCAAAGATCAGCTTATAAAGATTTCTACTGTGTGATAAAAGGGCAATAAGTGATTTTCCAACTTTTTTAATGAAAATGTTTATAGGTGCAGAAGATGAATGAATTGCGATGGTGTTGTAATTCCTATCTCTGTACGGCTTCTCATTAGCCCTGACCACAAAAGACATTTTGTACCCTGGTTTCTGGAAAGCAGATGTGGAGCGCCAGCTCTAATTTTCATGCTCTGAAGTTTATACACGGTGCCAGGCGTGTTGTCATTGAACTGGCAGTTTGCTGTGGGAGTGGGGTAGCTCCTAGCCCTGTCCCTCCCCCAGCTCCTGCTGGTTCTCTTCCTTCAGCGTCTTCCTCCCTGGGTGAGTTCATGTGTAGTTCTGTGGGGAATTCTGCCAGCTTTTCCTGCAGGTCACCCATGGCAGTAAGGCTGGAGATGCTGGGAGACAGACGGGATTCTTCATCCTTGTACTTTCTGGTTTGTCCTCGTTCTTGTCCACACCCTGCTTCCCTTCTTAGCCACTAGCCTGGCTGCCCCATAGCAACTTGAGTCTCAGCACTAGAAGCAGCCATAGCAAACATAGATCGCTCCCTCAGATCCTACAAGTGCAAAGGTCGAACCCCTGATCTCCTATTCTGTATCACACATGGTGGTTCTGCATCTGTGATCCACCGCTGATGAGTGTAATAAACAACGCCTATACTCTCATCATCTGGACTTAATAATTACTACTATTTTGCCATGTTTGCTTTTTCTATTTACCGAAGTATTTTTCTTGGAGGAAAGGAGGCTGGACCATTTGACAGTAAGCTATAGAAATCATAACTCTTTACGCCTAAATACTTTAGCATGCATTTTCTACTTTTTATCTTATCCTTGTAACCACAATACTGTTATCACACTTATAAAATAATAAGTCCTCCAAATTATCTAGTCCTTACATCATATTTAAATTTTCCTAATTATCCCCAATATATCTTTTATAGCTGCTTTCCCTAATCAATCAAGTTTCCAATCAAGGTTCACATACTCATAAGCATTTGTTATGCCTCCTTAGTCTCTTTAATCTGGAACAGTCCTTTAAATTTTTTTTTTTTCTTTTTTGGTAGCTGGCTGGTAATGGGATCTGAACCTTGGACCTTGGTGTTATAATAATTCCTCTAAATTTTTATTCCACCAATAGCACTGGGTTTTTGAAGAGATAAGGCCAGTTACACTCCACATTCTGAATTTGCCTATTATTTCCTAATAGGGTTCTTCTATTCTCTCCATTTCCTATATATCAAAAATTAGGTCTCAGGCTTGGTTCAATTCAGGTTAAGTATTTTCCACAAGAATACTTCAAAGGCAAAGCTGTGTTTTTCTTTTATATCACAATACCTAATGTCATGTGATCCCTTAATTATTAGTGATGCTATGTTAAACCACTTGGTGAAGGTAGAGTGATGATCTTGTGATACCTCCTTTGAAGGGAGTTTTTCCTCTTTGCAATGATCAAGTTATCTATGGGATGATGCCTTTGCACCATGTAAATATTTTACACATCTTTTATCTAATAGATTTATCATTCATTTATGATTCTCACCTGATTCAATTATTTCACTGAGTGTCACAAAATAGTGATTTTTTAAAATTTTATCATTCCTTTAATATTTATTAGTTTGTATTCTGTAAAAAAAAGAAAAGCTTTTCCTGATAGAGGGATTTATGATCACTACGAAAAAGTGTTTTGCTGTTGTTAGAAAGCTGCCTAAGAGCAAATAACAGTGATTGGCTGTTCAAAAATTGTGTCTTTATTCTTCTTACTTCTCATATATAATATTAGATGGACTAGGTGTGAAATTTGTGAAGGAAGCTGGAATAAATCTTTAAAGTGATACCCAGGTAGATGAGTATTCAAGCTAGCTTTAAAGAAAGATTTATTGGACAGTTTTGGATGGTAAAAATATTGTCATATAAAATTTCAATGAGATTCTGAACTATGATTTTCTTTGGATATTTTAAATCTATCTGTCATAATGGCCCTAAAGAGACATACTGTATGTCTACTGTATTCTTTCTTGATTGAGTCCCAGTTTTCTAAAGACACATTTTGGGATTGATAGAGCTTAGCATATTCAGAGTGGTTATAGAATATTTATACTGAGGCTTCTTAAGTTCTAGTGAGGCCTCTTTATCAAAAGAAATACATCAACATTACTATCACAAAACCTCTGGTGGAAATTGATTCAATTCCAAGCAATATATCTGGTTTTCCTGATGGAAGGAAATTGGAGAAAACAGCACAACTGATCCCTTTTGAAATTTTGACTTGATGAATCTTAAACAAGTAATGGGGCTTTTCTTTTCCTTGAGGCAGTTTACTTTGAAAGATATTATAATAAAGTAGTTATTTTATAAATATAAATACATATATAGTATATAATATATAATAGTTATCCTTTCTTATGCCTCTTTGCAAAATATTCAAGAACTAATAAGTGTTCATTGAATTACAGAAAACTTTAGGGTTATTTGGTAATTTTGCAAAATTAAACCCAAGGAGAGATTTTTTAAAACAACAAAAATGATGATATCTTGAGAATTAGAATTGTAAATATATATATATCTGTATTAGTCAGTTTTTGTGTTGCTTTAACAGAATACCTAAGACAGAGTAATTTATAAAGAAAAGAGATTTATTTGGTTTATATTCCTGGGACAGCTGCATCTGTCATGGGCCTCAGGTTGCTTCTACTCATGGCAGAAATTGGCAGGCAGCAAGATCACATCAGGAGAGGGGAAGAAAGGAGAGAAGGAGGGCTGTGCAAAGCTCCTGTTAACAACCAGCTCTGGTGGGAACTAATAAAGTGAGAATTCACTCACTATCCACTCCCCCACCCCCCCAGGAGGGCATTAATCTATTTATGAGGGATCTGTCCCTATGATTCAAACACTTTCCAACACTGCCATGTTGGGGACCAGATTTCAAAATGAACTTGGGGAAACAACATATCCAAACTATAACAATCTCCTTTAATTTGATATATAAAACAAATATGTGGACACATTGATCCTATGTTTTTTTATTTATAAGTTCCAATTTTTAAAAACTGGGGGAATGGATTAATGCAAAAATGGAAATTATTGTAGAAAAGTGGAGGATATCAAAAGGATATTTCAAAAATATTATGGAAAAATAGAATTTAAAGATAATACAAATCTTTTCATGAACTTTTTGAAAACCATAGAAGAATGGGTGGTCGCATAGGAGATAAAATTGTTGGGACTAGTCCTTAAGAGCCAAAATAATATGGCTGTCTGTTTTAGTCTGTTCCTGCTGTTATGACAATTTACCTGAGACTGGATAATTTATAAGAACATAAGTTTATTTCCCACATTTCTGGAGTCTGGGAAGTCCAAGATCAAGGCCCCATAAGATTTGGTATCTGCTGAGGGCTGCCCACTGCTTGAGGTAGCACTTTGTTGCAGTGTACTCACATGGCAGAAGGGGTGAATGCTGTATCCTTACACGGCAGAGGAGATGGAAGGGCCAGGAAGTTCTCTGAAGCCTCTTTTATAAGGGCGTTAATCCCATTCACGAGGCTAGGCTTCACCTCTTAATATAATCATCCTGTAGTTTAAATTACAACGTACGAATTTTGAAAGGATACATACATTCAAACCATAGCGTCTCAAGATCAGCACATCAAAGTAGGCCATCTATCCTCAACATAAATCGTAAGACATCCAATTTTGATATATTGGAGTCTCTAAACAGCACCATTTGTGGGTATTGGTCTTACATTTTTCCACAATCCTTAGAATCAAGAGATCAAAAGATGAAAGAATGAAGTAAAAATAGAATCTCTAAAGACTCTAGTGAAAGTTTCAAAACAAATCATCCCATATTGAAGTGTAAACTGCTTAAATCATGTCAAGACCATGACTATGCTTAACATACACAGAAGATATTTTATTCTGAAAGTGAGGATTAAAGACAAAAAATCATATAGAACACAAGGCAATTTAGTGCCATGAGAAAGAATCAGATAAAAAGAGCAGAAATGAAAAATATAGTCAGTGAAAATTAAAACTCAAATATGGGTTAAACAGCAGATTGGATACAGTCAAAGAAAAAAAAATAGTGAAGAAAAAAATTTGAAGATATATTTGAGGAAATCACTTAGAGTCAGTACAGAGAAATATAGAGATGGAAAATATAAAAAGGAAATTAAAAGGCACAGAAGAAAAACATTTTTGAAATATATCTAATAGCAATCCAAGAAATAGAGGATAAAGCCTAAATGTGGTATTTGCGCTGTAGCAAAATGAACAGTCCTGCTCTAAAGTCAACTGTAAATGGGTGATGTCAGCAAGGGAAAGCCATGTATAAGTCAAAGAAAGAAAATGTAGGAGATACCTGTGAAAAAAGGTGACAATACCAAGTGTGTTTTTTTGTTAATTAGATGACATTAACTAATCAAATTATAAATCTCTATTCCCTTGAAAGACATAATATAATAGATAATATAAGAAGTCCAGATATCTCCGAAATTATTGGGTTGACATGATGTATTAGTCCATTTCTGTTGCATATAACAAAATACCTGAAACTGGTTCATTTATGAAGAAATAAAACTTATTTCTTACAGTTTTGGTGGCTGGGAAGCTCAAAGTCCAGAGTACACATCTTGGACTTTGTGAGGGTCTCGTTGGTGGGTGGTGACTCTTTACAGCAATACAGGGTGTCACATGGCAAATGGCCTGAGTGAGAGAGAGTAACTCCTCACTTGCTCTCCTTATAAAGCCATCATAACAGTGCCCATGGCCACCATTAAATCATCAATGGATTATTACATTCACTAGGTCATGGTCCTTACAATGTAATCACCTCTTAAAGGCCCCACCTTTCAATTATCATAGTAGGATTTACCACGCTCTTAACACTCTTAACACGCTCTTAACATGAACTTTGGGGGGACAAACATATCCAAACTATACCTTTCTGCCCATGGACCCCTACACTCATGCTCCTCTCAGATACAAAATATAGTCATTTTATCACAATAGTCCAAAAGTCTTAGCTTGTTCCAGCACCCTTTATAAAAAAAAATATATTTTTTTTATTAATTCCAGCACCGGTTTAAAAGTCCACTGTCCAAAGTCTCACCTGAGGAAAACTCCTTTCAACTGTGAAATTAAAACAAGTTATTTGCTTCCAAGAAAAAACTGTGGGACAAATTAGGGTACATATTCCTATTCAAAAAGAGAAATAGGCCGAAAGAAAGGTGTAACTGGTTCTGAGCAAATCCAAAACCCACCAGGGCAGACATTAAATCTGAAAGCTGGTGAATTATGTACCTTGACTCTATGTTTTGCATCCTCTGCACACTGGTGTGGGGGTTGGGCCTCCAAGTCCTTGGGAAGTCCCATTCCTATGGCTTTCCTGGTCTCTGGCCATGCTTTAGCTCTCCCATGCTGGTACTGTACACTGGTAGCTCTACAGTTCTGGGGTGTCTATGGTGGTCCTGCTTTCATCACTTCACTAGACAAGACCCTGGTGAGGATTCTCTACTGCAACTCTGACCCCATGTTTCTGCTTGGCATTACTTTAGTGAAGGCCCATATGGTGATTTAGCCCCTATGACAGATCTTTTTCTGGGCTCCCAGGCTTTTCCATACATCTTTTGAAATTGAGGTGGGACAGCTCTGGCATTCCGCAAACCTACAGACTTAACACCATGTGGATGCCACTAAGGCTTCTAGCTTGTATATTCCAAAGCTGCAGGTCCAGCCATGGCTGGGATCAATCTACCCACAGCTAGAGCAGCCAGAGCAGCCAGAGTTCAGGGAACAGCATCCAAGGCAGCTCCTGGCAGTGAGCCTGTGCAGGGTGCCTTGGGCCTATTCCCCCAAACCATTCTGTCTCCCTTGGCTTCTGGGCCTGTCATTAGAAGTGCAACCTTGAAAATCTCTAAAATGCCTTCAAGATTATTTCTTCCTTCTCTTGGTAATCCCTTTCTTCCATAATAATCTTCTTAGCAAACAGTCACTGGACTCTGCCCTTGGTTTTTTTCTCTCAAACATAATTTCTCACTCTTTATGTGGCCAGGCATAGAGTTTTCCAATTTTTTACCCTCTGCTTCCTTTTTAATTATAAATCTGGGGTTTTTCTCATGCCGTTGCCACTATAACAGCATAGGCTATTATGGTATCTATGAGTTCCTGTATGTTTTGCTGCTTAGAAATTTCTTCTGTCAAATACCCTGGGTCATCACTTTTAAGTTCCACATTCCATAAAACTTTTGGGCATGAACAAAATGTGGCCAAGTTCCTTGAAGTTCTATAACAAGGGTGACTCTTGCTCCAGTTTCCAATAAGCTCTTCCTCATTCCCATCTGAGCCTCCTTAGAATGGTCTTTACAGTTCATATTTCTATCAGTATTCTGGTCACTACTATTTAACCAGTCTCTAAGACATTCCAAACTTTCCCTGCTCTTTTTGTCTTCTAAGCCTTTACCAGTATCTAGGTTTTTTTCTAGCCTGCTCCTCCAAATTCTTTCAGCCTTATGCCAATACTGAGTTCCAAAGCTGCTTCTATATTTCCAGGTATTTGCTATGAAGAACACCCTACTCCTGGTACCAATATCTGTATTAGTCCATTTCTGTTGCTTAGAACAAAATACCTGAAACTCGTTAATTTATGAAGAAATAAAATTTATTTCTTGCAGTTTTAGAGGCTGGGAAGTCCAAAGTCCAGGGTAGACATCTGGTGAGGACCTTTGTTGGGTGATAACTCTTCATAGTAACCCAGGACATTACGTGGTAGATGGCTTGAGTGAGAGGGAGCAATTCTTCACTTGCTCTACTTATAAAGCCATCATAACCATGCCCATGACCACCATTAAACCATCAATGGATTAATCCACATTTATGGCATCATCCTCACAATCTAATCACCTCTTAAAGGCTACACCTTTCAATTACCATAGTAGGATTTACCACCCGTTTAACATTGTCACATTGGGGATTAAGTTTCAACATGAGCTTTGAGGGGGACAGGCTTATCCAAACTACATCACATAAGTTTGGTGATAGATAACAGATTTACTGTGACCTGAGAAATTATTAGTTCTGAAGGAAAATTGCTGACAAGTTTTATCTCAGGATATAGCAAGTAGGTTTCCTGATTTCATAAACCTAGTGTCAACTTTGTTATTATTTGTGAGACTATAAGTCAAGCTAAATCATTGGACCTTTGCCAGTCCTTCCTTTGAGAGGACCTTAAATAGACTTAGTCTTACCAGAGAGTAGCTTAAAGCTTTGAGCATTTTTCTTTCTATATCTGAGCAGGGAGATGGTGAGAGACAGATCCTTATATCAGGTAGCTTGGAAGGAAGACAATCTTCATATTCAGATGGGATCAGTTCCAGTGGTGGTGTCAGTGAGCCTGCCAGCCTGCTGAGTCTGAAGTAATTGTTGCTTGCCTAAGGCTTTCCTGGTTCTTTGGGTGATAAGTATTGACAAGTAGGAACAGGTTTGTAAAAGATTTCCTTCCTGATTTATAGAGATCCCACATGGTGCCTGTGTGTTTCTGTGTGTGTTTCATGGGGGTGGTATATTTCTACTTTAGAGCCTGCTTACCTTGTGTTCATAATGGTGTCACTCTCTCCTTAAAGATCAATGCATCTGAGGCAATGGGAGAGGACTAATCCTTTTCTCTGAGTAGGCTGCTCATAAATGATCCCTCAGAGTCAAAGCAGAGCACAAATGAATGCTTCCAGGAGTCTGTAGATGAGCAATGTCTGTGAGCACTTGGTTCCTCCAAATCTGCTTTAACTTGTGCCAGAAGAGAACTAAACTGAGAACTAACACAGAGAACTCTTCTATGACTGAACATCATTTTCTGTTGGTTCCTTGCCACCGGGGACCAACAACACAGGGCGGGAAGGGACCCCGGACCAGCCGGTGGTAACCTCTTGTGGGGCTGAGCGGGATGATGAGTGTCGCAGGCCCGATCCCCTCTGCGCTTCGGCCCCGGGGACAAAGAAAGAACACCGAGCCAGGAGAGCGGTCAAAGCCGGAACTCTGTTTATTACAGCAAGCAGGGGTTTTTATAAGGTACCAGGGGCGGGGGAGCTCTTATCCAATAGGGAGTTGACACACTGCTACCCGGGAGGAGGGGTGAGGTCAGAGCAGGGGGGAAAAAAGTGCAGAGTCACCGTACCCCGGAAGTTAGTTCTTTTAAGTTTTGAGTTCTCCGCTTAGGTTTCGGTTTCCCAGAATCAGCCCGAAGCAAGTTTAAAATGGCTGAGGTACTTTCCCAAAATGGCTGGTGGCCCGGGCGTAGCCCAACAATTTTCCCTCTTTAATTACTAACACAGTTTAGGTAAAACAAATTCTTTTCCTAATATTCAGCAGAAAATCTTGTTTTTCATACTTATGAATATTTCAATAAAACCCCAATAATCTGGTTTTTAAAGATAATATCCTTATTGATTTGATCAACATATCTCAATGTTGAGCCCCAAAAGTATGTACAATCGATTTTGATTTAATAAAAAAAAAAGTAAAGGTGATATCCTGATAAGATGGAAAAAAGGAAACCCAAACTGTATATGCTACTGTATTTTTGCTGAGTTAGAATAATTCTGAGTTATTCTAGAATTAGAGGAGGCAAGGTAAAAGGGGTAGGAGAAAAGAAAACTTAGTGCATTTAGGGTCTTGTTACTAGAGTGAGTAAGTTTTATAAACTCTCAACAATGATAGGACATTGATCAAATAAAATAAAGTCATATAATCATTACATTTCCCATAGAGTGTTAAAATGGAAAATATTTAATATTTTAAAAAATAAAGTCATTAAATGTTTTTCATACTAGTATTGCAAAGTAAAAGAATATGCAATATAGGTCTACAAGGGATCAAGTCTATTTGGAGATAAAGACATGACTAAATAGCATCATCTGCTTCATCATTTTAGTGAATATGATCATGTTTATATATTTTTCCAATAAGTTATGCAAAGCCCTACATGCCTTTATTCTTTCTAATTTTTCAAGCTTCCTGCAGTTTATGTAGGAAAAGGAGGTATGTCTGAATTATGAAATTTGATCAATTTTCTTTTGTTCCTAAAGCATGATATCATTGTTGAACATTGTCCCTCCAGAGTCTGATGAAACTTGTCCATATCCTTAATGAAGAAGACCTTTGCACAGGCTTCAGTGATGCATCTATCCTTGGAATTTAAGAGAACTTTGTTCATTTTCAAGCTCAGCCTCTGTTTTTCATCTGACTGTGTCAACTCCACAGGCTCTTGGAACTGGCCACCCCGTGAATTGTTTGGCTGTTGTGCTGAGCCTTGATCATTAGCATAGACTCCTTCTTTCTTCATGATTATGGCCCCATGAGGATTTTCAATCCTAACCTGGCAGCAAAAATTAGTCAGGACCACTCTGTCCAAATAAATTTCCATAATTGTGAATCTCCTGGAGAAGTGATTGAAATCTCAGGCATTTGCCTCTCAACAGGTCCCTTTGTTCCTTGTACAGATTTTTTTATCCAGTGCTCCATGGATCATCATGACTATGAAACCATGCCAAGGAAAGGCAGTATTCAATAATTATGGGTGCTTCCCATTGCCTTATATTTGTGCTAAAGTAGAATAGAACTGTAATAATAAAATTTATTTCTAGGTGATTTTTCTGACCTTTTTTAAAATTCATTTTTATTTAGTGCCAGGTAGCAATGATAACTTCTTGAGACATTAATTTATATTTTGCTCTCACTGCTTTATATTGTTTCTCTCACATTTTAGGAAGGTATCCTGGTCCTTTTGTGTTTTTTCCCCTCCCTATTGGCTTTGATTTGGCTAATTAATGAAAATGTATTTGAATGTCCAAGATAAAGGATATAGGTGAGTATTAGATTTTAGGGCCAGACCTAAGTAAAAGTGAAATATGTTAAAAATCTCTGGGACTAAGAATAGAGATGAGAATGGCAGAAGTGATGGGTTTCTGGGGTGGGGATATATTCAGAGGAGACACCTTGGACCCACTTACATGCAGGTTACTAGATAGGAGATTTTTCTCCAAGTTGGAGCCGTGGAATACGAGCCATGCCAGAATTACCACTGTGGGTCTGAGCTTGGCCTAGAAACCCTGGAACTGCTTCCTTCCAGGAGAAATCCGACTTAGACAGTGGATATTCTGGCAGAGGTGAGCATGGTCTGAAGACTACAGACACTTCCACAAATGACCTGGACTTTATTAGTTCCCAAGTCTCTCATTTAGAATCCTGAGAAAACCCCCAATAATGATTGAGAATGAATGTCCCACTAGCCTGATGCTATGGTTTGAATATGTCCCCCAAAGTTTATGTGTTGAAAACAAACCCCAATGCAACAGTGTTAGAGGTGGGACTTCTAAGAGTTGATTAGCTCATGAAGGCTCTGTCCCCATGAATGGATTAATGCTGTTATCACAGGAGTGGGTTCCCTACAAAAGAATGTGTTTGACCCCCTTCTGCCCTCTCTCATGTTCTCCTGCCCTTCGTTCTTCTGCCATGGGATGACACAACAAGAAAGGCCTTACCACATGCTGCAACCTTAATATTGTACTTCCCAGCCTCCAGAACTGTGATAAATACATTGCTTTTCTTTATAAATTATCCAATCTCTGGTGTTCTATTATAGCAACACAAAACTTTCTAGAATGCCTGGGTAAAGGTGGACCTGAAGCAAATTAAATGTAATTAAAAAAATAAAGTAATAATTTTTTTTTTCATCCAGGTATTGTGTAATTAAAACCAGATTTGTTAGTAACCAAAGATAAACTTTTACCAGAGGGACTTTAAAAAGGAGATGATAGTTAAGGTAAATCTTGATAGATGAGTAGAATTTTATTAAGTGGAGAAGAGAGCGTAGAGGTTTCTAGAAAGAGAAGTTATTCTAAGGAAAGAAACGACATCTTGAAGTATCTTAGGAAATAGCAAATGATCCAGAGCAGCCCTATGGGTTGCAAAGTAAAAAGGCTGTGTAAGGACACTAGAAGGTAGGTGAAGCTTCCTTGTTAGAGACCTAGAATGTCTTTGTCTAAAGACAATAGGGTTTTTAAGTAGGTCAGTCATAAGCTCCATTCATATATTCTTTCTTGCTTTTTCTTTTTTGATCTTCTCTCCCTCTCTCTCTCTCTCTCTCCTTTTTCCATTCATTCATTTAAAATTTATTGAGTACTATGCACTATTCTGGGTACTTGGAATTTGATAGTAAACAACAGAAACAAAGTTCCTCCTAACATTCTAAAGAGGAAGAAACTATGAAACACAATCGAATGGGTAAAATAATGTTGAATAGCAATGTGTCTGAAGCCTAAATAAAGTAGCGTGAGGGTACAAGAAGTAATAAGGAGTGTTTTATTAGATAAGAGAGCTAAGGAACGTCTCTCTGGAGAGAAATGAGGGCAAAAGCATAAAAATATGTGATGTAAGAGTAGTTCAGGTGGAGGGGGCAGTAAGTGCAATGGTCCTGAGGTAGGAGTGTGCTTGGCATTATCCAGCAATGGTACAGGGTGGATAGTAGGGGATTGTATCAGTAACTTTTCAGTTGCTTATAACAGAATACATGAAACTGGGAAATATATATACAGGAAAGAGGTTTACTTCTTACAGTTTTGGAGGCTGAGAAGATCATGATTGAGGGGGCGAATCTGGTGTGGACCTTTTTCTTGGTGGAGACTCTGTACAGTCTTGTGTCAACACAGGGTATCACATGGTGAGAATGGCAGGAATGTTTTTATGTGCTCTCCTTTTAAAGCCACCACTCCACACTCATGATGACCTTTTAATCCATTAACCCATTATTGGATTATCTATTTGCTGTGGATTGATTGAATTATGTTCCCTACTTCAACTGTGTTCATATATTAGAAGCTTAATTCACACTGTAACTGTTGAGGGTGGGAAATCCCATTGTAGTAATTGAAAGGTGGGCCCTTGAAGAGGTGATTAGATTGTTGGACCATGCCATAGTGAACAGATTAATAATGGTGGTCAGAGGCATGGTTCTGAGTGCTTTAAAAGAAGAGCACATGAGAAGTTCTCTCTCTCTGCTCCGTCATTTTCTGCCATGTGAGACCTCTGCATTGCTGTAAAGCCACCACCAAAGAAGACCCTCATTGGATGTGTTCTCTAGACTTTGGACTTCCCAGCCTTTGAAACTTTAAGCAATAAATTTCATTTTCTTACAAATTATCCAGTTCAGTGTGTTTTGTTAGAGCAACAGAAACAGACTAATACACCATTCAGAAGGACACAGCCCTTATGATCCAATCACCTGAAGGCAGCTCCTTTCAGCGTTGCCACACTGGGGATCAATCTTCCAAATGAGCTTTGGAGGGAACAAACATCAACCCATATTACAGATGGTGTCAGAGAAGGAGCCAGGAAACAATGTGGAGCTAGTAGACTATGAAAGAGATTTTGAATTCTATTTTAAGTGTGTCGAAAATATTCCAGGGCTTTGAGCTACACTGCGCCCCTTTGAGGCTTATGCTTTTAAATGATAACCCCATCCACTGTGAAGAGAACTGACTGCAGCAGAGGCAAGAGTAGAAGCAGGGAGACTGATTAGGATGCCATTGCAGTAGTCCAGGCTAAAGAGGAGGCAGCAGTGCTGAAAGTGGGATAGAGATAAGGCCCAGAGGTAAGTTTGGGGCCAGAAGGTAAAGAGCCTTTTTAGTAATCCTTCCCAGTAGAGTTTATTCTGTAGTCTACCTCTACAGGCAATGGGGACCCAACTGGCCCGAGAGAACAGTAAATTAAATTGCAGCTTCAGGCTTTTTACCATCAGTATTTTCTCTCAACATTCATCCCTGTAACCTGACGTGTCTCACCTGGGGATGTGAAAATCATCACACTGACTACTGGTGCATGCATGCTTCCCCTAGCCAAAAGAAAATGGATGCAGCATGCTGTTTGTTTAAGCCACTACATTGACCAGAAGTAGACTCAGTGTTCAATTACAGCAAATGCGTAGTGATGTCTTTTCTCCTAGATTGTCCCACTGTACTGCTGTTTTAACAAAACAACCCTCTCAAGTCTTCTCAGAAGTAGATGGGTTAAAAACACAAAAAAGAGAGCAGAATTGAAAATGGTCAGATTTTAAAAAATAGAATACAGAAGATGTATTTTTAGCTTTAAGGAAGAAAACAAGAAAACAATTTTCAAAAGGCAAATATACCAGTAAGTCTATTTACTAAAGCTTAATTTTCAAGTATTCTAGCTAATACAGTTAAGCTGAATGGATGGAATTATATAGTTCAAGTCAAAATAATTTTCATTCAAAATACACTTCTTACTGATTCCTGTTAATGTGGCCAATTAGAAGTTTAAAAGACAATTGTAGACTAGATGGCAATTAGTGAAGATATTAAAAAAGATATCAGGGGCCAGCCCCATGGCTCACTCAGGAGAGTGCGGCGCTGGGAGAGCCGAGGCCGCGGGTTTGGATCCTGTATGGGGATGGCCGGTGCACTCACTGGCTGAGCGTGGTGCGGACCACACTGTGCCGAGGGTTACAACCCCCTTACCAGTTAAAAAAAAAAAAAAAAAAAGATATCAGGTAACACAACAGATAGTGGGTTGAGGAAGAGTGACAACACAGAGAAATCTTAAGAGGCTCTTAGTGATCCAGACAGCACTGAGAGTTGGGAGGAAAGCAGATTTTGAGGAATACTTGAGAGCCCGACTAGAAGATGGGTTAAGAACATGGTCTCTCTGATCAAGCTGTTGGATTTGAGTCCTGGATTTAGCAGTTCCTAGCTGTGGAATTTGGCAAGTGACTTAAGCTTGCTATACATTAGTTCCCTTATCAGAAAAAGGGGATGAGTACTTATCTCATATGATCATTGCCAGGATCAAATTAGATTTTAAACATACAGTTATTAATACAGAGAATGGCACATAGCATTTAATATATTTTACTTATTATTGTTAGATTGGGTAGGATTTGGAGACTGGATGTGGAGTGTAAAGATACAGGAAAAACACACAAAAATAGCTTCAAGTTTCTTACTTGGTCTTCTTTTGGTTTATGTTTCATCAAGTCTTTATATTAAGAAAAACATCTTTAAACCAGAAAGAAAATTTTTTAAAAAATAGGCTTGGTTTTAAACCTTGAGACATAGTACTTGCCTCTGCATGCATTTGTAGTTCATTTATTTTTATTGTTGTGTTCCATTTTATGGATAAATCACAATATATTTATTAATCAGAGTGGATCAACATTTGGGTCATTTTCATTGTTTTGATATTGTAAACAGTGCTGTTGTAAACATTCTTGTACCTGTTTTTTGGTGCATGTGTGCATGGAGTTTGGTTGGGTATACACCTAGGAGTGTTTGTCAAGAGCTCCCCATGCAGCTTCTGTAAACCTCATCCCACTCTTCTGGTCCTCTGGCCTTTCCTTCTCTTCCACTTTTTAACTCTACTACAAGTGTTTTTTATAACCAAACTCTAAACTAGTACCATAGGGGGAAGGGGATTCTAAAAAATGTAGTTCTTGGCTTCTCCTTTTGTGGTACAGAGGATAACTTACAAGGGGGTGCACATGGTGCTTAACTGACAACAGACAATAAAACATGAGCATTTTTTTATACGTCTAAATGGTCATGGGGATATTGTATTTTGTAGTGTGTCTGTTGAATCATCTTGCCCATTTTTCTATTGACTTTGTATGTCCTGTTTTATTTGTAAATATTCCAGATATTAGTCTTTTACCGGTGGTAGGTTTTGTGAATAGCTTTTACCAATCTGAGGTTTGCCTTTTCTCTCTTAATGGTTTCTCATGATGAACAGAAATTGTTACTTGTAATGTAATGCATTTTATCAATTCTTTCCATTATTGTTAATATTCATCATGTGCTATTTAGCACATCTTTCTCTACCATTTGTCTAAATTTTTATTTTCATCTTTTTAGAAAATCTGTTAGGTATATCACTTATAAATAGTATTTTGTTATTCTATTTTCTTCCTCCTCCCCAATTAGCTTGATATTTTTATGCTGTTTTACAATTATTATTGTGATTGCTCCAGTACAAAATACGTCCTTGACTATCTATGTCTAATATAAATAGTACTTTTACCCCATCCTTGAGAGTGCAAAAATCCCCAAATACTTTAACATCATTACCCTGCTGTTTGGTTTATGTGTTACAACTTTCATGTACTGTAATTCTCTATAAATTTTAAATTCCATAAAATGCAATAATAATTGCATTTCATTCCATAAATATTATTGGTATTTACCCACATATTTTATTCATCCTTTCTTTGTTCTTCATTTCCACTGGCATCTTTATATTTCAACTAATATTATTTTTTTTTGTTTCTTGAAGGATCACCTCTAATATTTGTTTCAGTGTGGCCTACTGATAAATTCTGTCAGGTTTTCTCTGTCTGAAAATGCTCTTTTCTAGGTCTTCATTTTTGAGAGCTATTTTTCTTGGTATATAACTAAGGTTTGTATTTATTTTCTTTTAGCACCTTGAAGTTATTTTATTATTTTCTGGCTTCTACTGGTTTTGGTGAGAAGTTAGCTGTAAGTCTGATTGACTCTTCTTTGAAGGTATGTCTTTTTTTGTAGCTGTTTTTACAATTTCTTTTGGTTTTTGCTTTATAGTCATTGCTGTGGATTGAATGTTTTCCCCAAAGTCATCAAAGCTTGATCCCTATTGTCGCAGTGTTAAGAGGGTGGAAAATCATACTATGACAGTGTTGAAAGGTGGGGCCTAAGAGGAGATTGGATCATGGCAACTATGCCCTCATGAATAGGTTAACCCATTCGTAGAGTAATGGGATAATGGTTTAGTGGGTTGTCATGGGAGTGGCACTCATGGCTTTATAAGGACAGCAAGTGAGCACATTAAATAGCTCTTGTCATTCTTGCCGTGTGATTGCTTATGATGTCATGGGACCCTATAAAGAGTTCCCACTTAGAAGAAGGCCCTCACCAGATGCAACCCCTGGATCATGGACTTCCCAGCCTCCAAAACTATAAAAATAAATTTTGTTTCTTTATGAATTACCTAGTTTCAGGTATTCTGTTATAAGCAATAGAAAATGGACTAATACATTACTTTACCACATTCTGTCTAGGAGTTTGTTTTTTAAAAAATGTATACTTGATTTTCATGGCACATCTCAAAATCTATAGACTGAACTCCAATATTTTGTCTGTATAGCCCTATGAGTCCATTGAAATCTCAGCTCAGAGTCAATTGAAAGTTCTGCTCAGCTCCTCAGAATCTCAGCTGCTTCCTCTGGAATGGTCAGGTACCAACCTCTAGGAGAAAAGTAGCACCTAAGTTCACCTCCTGTATTGCCTTCTTCTCTTATGTCTTTCTCTGTAGTTCTTCACTGCCTTGTTATCTCTCTGAAGGGAACAAGAAATATCATCAATACAGTCTATTAAAAATTCAGTATAGTATTTTGAAATAAATTGTATTTGCTCCTTTAGAAAGGAGAATATAAATAAATCATAAGGTATTTTCCCTTAAAACTTTCATAGATGCACGGTATAAAATATATTGTCTTTGTTTCAAACTGTAGCCTTAAATGGGTAAATAGACTGAGAAAAAAATTATCCCTGGACACTAATAATTATCTACCTCTGAATTTATTTTTGAATTATTCCTAAGTAAGCTTAGTATATCACAGACTTTTTAGAGAGTCTCTTGGATAATTTTCAGTGTAAGTATGTTTTCCCTAGCAGCTTAGAGAAATGACATCTACTGTTAACTTTGGAATTTAACTCAGATCTTCAGTTAAGTCAAGTCGGTATAATAGAATAAGTAATAGAAAGAATTCTTGCAAAAACATCTTTTGCTAAATTTATACTTTTTGTGTATCTTCAGAAGTCCACTTCTCACTTGTAGTTTACAATCAGTAGCAATGAGTAACTTTGTTTATATTATATTTTTGTTTCAAAATGACTAAGGTAATAATTCTAAGTATATCATTAGAGGACTTCAGTAACTCTGTCTCCAATGAAGTGTGATCACATAGAGCTGTATTTGCCATTTAGTGCTTCTTCTGTTCTATATTCACATTTGAGACTAATTTCAGTTCCACTGTGTTTTACCAAAAAATTAGAATGAAGTCATTGATGATAAAATATTAGTCAAATACAATCTAAGGATTAATAATATACATCTCTGTATTCAACAAACACTGTAACAGCAAACACTGTAACTGGCTGAACTGACATTGTGAGGAAAGGTTCTATTTTTGACATTTATTCCTACTGGAGAGTCACTTTATATAAGTCCACAAAATATTATGTGCTTAATATTTTCTAAACTTGTTTTTCCTTCAGGTAAGTAAAACATTTGGCAGGTTTATTGAACTGTTGATACAGCATGATGCCTCAGGGAAGCTGAAATCTTTTCACTAAAATGCGTAAAAATAACAACAGTTCACATCCTTAGTCAGGGCTGGGAATGCATATCAGGTAAGAATGATAAAAAATAACCATGAGAATGGCATAGAATAAAGGAATTTGAGAAACAGAGGATTCAAAATTAGTCAACCTCAGGGATAAAATATTGATCTTTAACTGTTCACCTTCTTTAAAACTATTTGTATTCGGGTTCTCCAGAGAGACAGAACTAATAGACTAAATAAGAAGGGATTTATTCAGGGAATTGGATCACATGATCACAGAGGCAGAGAAGTCCCATGATGGGCTTTTGTCAAACTGGAGAGCCAGGGGAGCCAACAGTAAAGCCTCAAGTCCTAGGTCAAAGGCCTGAGAGTTCCTAGGAGGCCACTGGTGCAAGTCCCAGAGTCCAAATGTGAAGAATCTGGAGTGTGATGTCCAAGGACAGGAGGAGACACTCTGTCCCACTCTGGAAGTGAGAAAGAGAGAGAGAGAATCCCCCCTTTTCCAATTGTTTGTCCCAATGAGGATCTCCAGCTGATTGGATGGTGCCTACTCAAATTGAGGGTGGGTCTTCCTCTCACAGTCCACGAGCTCATAGGCCAATCACGTTTGGAAACACCTTCATAGACACAGCCAGAAACAATGCTTCACCAGTAATCTAGACATCCCTCAACTCAGTCAAGTTGACACCCAAAATTAACCATCACACTATTTGTCCTAGTGTACTTTCTTTATTTTGCAAACCAAAGAAATTAAATAATTATTTTAAAGTTTTATTTTTCATATTTATGCTCAAATTCCCTCTGAATAATTATATACAGACTTAGTAACTTTACTTATTAATCTTTGTTTAATGATTTTGGGATTTCTGTAGTCTTCAAATTAGGTTGCAAATTTACTTTCACGCATGATATTGTGGGGGTATTTAGAGAGATAGTGACTCATGAGTTATTATGTCTTCAAAACTTAATTTGTAAATTAACTCTTTGGAGTTTAGAACTGATTTCAGGTGGAGTTAAGTTCTATGTATCCTGCAGGTATCTCCTTAGTATTAAAATTTACTATTTTAAATGTCAGCTTTTTCCCTGAAAAAATGAGCTAGTTGCTGCCACTAACATGTTCTTTCTCATTCATTAAAGATGTTGTACCTAGTATTCAGTTGGTGCTCAATAAATACTAAATAAATTAACTAAAAAATAAATTGTATTTGTAGGCCAGGCCATAACAGTCTATGATAGTGTTCTAAACACTAATAGCTTGATCTCTTGCTTCAGAAAGCACAGAAATCTGCAAAGAGGAGAAAGAACAAGAGGAAAAAATAATGTAAGGGAATATCCCTTTACTTCTTGGGGACAGGGCCAGTATAAAATATTATTTTGAAATACCTGATGCTAATCTTTGCAACTACCGGCATCCCTTCTATTTTACAGCCCCAGTATTTGGGTAACACATGAGAACTTCCAATTAAAATGTACTTGCTATAGCTTTTTGAGACCCCCAAGTTGTGTCAAACTTCAGGCAAGATTGCAAAGCATCAAGTTTGAAAGCTCTTCCGTTCTTAACTTTGAAGTTGTGTAGTTTCAATATTTGCATGAGAGACTCAACACATAATAAAATTTATTGTCAGTAGTATTCAAAACAAATTAAAAACCTCCAAATGCAAATATGAGTTCAAGCTGTATGAATACCTTTAGATTATAATATATAGGCAATAAATTACAGAGTAAAATTTATTTCTTAAAAATGCAAATTAACCCATCTGGAAAATATGATAAAATCCTAGTAATTCAATACAAGAAAGAAATTTGGAAAGCGGTAATGACTGAGAGTCTTCTATATTAATAATGGTTGGTGCTGGATAACAAATTAAAAATAAACCTATGATTTTGGGGGTTGGCAAATGACATCTTTTGGAATGCTTATGTACAGACCGAATATGATAAATCCTACAGGTATAGGTTATTCTGTGTATGATTGTAAGTATATGGTTTCAACTTGAAACACTTGTACTAAGAAATTTGGGGTCAATTGAGGGGAACGTTGACTGACTAGAAGGAGAAGATGGCAATAATTGTGTCCGGAAGAGCGAGCCAACTTTGGAGGCACTGTTCAAATAATATAGTCTAAATTGCTTAAGTCAAATCAATGAGAAATTGTGATCCTCCTAGTTTTAAGATAGGTTATACACAACAACAGCATCAGCAGCGATAACAACAGAAGGTTTGTTTAATTTTCTTTAAGAGTCATATAAAAATGAAGCAGGAGTTAGCTGACAGAAATACTATTAGACATCTTTTAGAAATGTAAAAAAGCAATTTACGGGTAAAATTGTACACTTACTGGGGGTCGCTGTAGAATTTTGTCTACTGAAATATACAAAAAATTTGATTTACAATAACAATGTGAAATTCTTCTCCAAAAATATGCCTTAATATATTTATAACTTTTCACTTTGCCTTGTGTTAAATTGTCTTGATAATGAGCAATTTGTGCTAATAATTGATCAGTTTAACTTACATACTTTCTCTTGGTGTGTCTTTCTATGTAACTGGTTAATTATCATTTTTAAAAACTGACTTCATTTGAGCAAAAAACTTATTAAAGTAGTTTGCTGCTTACATGATTAATCTCTCTCCAGAGCTTTAAATGTTATTACTGGAAGCATAGGTGAAAACTTCCATTAGAAAAAAATACCATTCAAATTGCAGGGTCATTTCTTATTTCTTTTTTTTTAAAGATCTAGGTATGCTTAAACTCTATTATTAGACACCGTTGAAAGCAGAACACTTTAGAAACCGATTCAAGTATTAATTAGATCAATCTCAATATTTATATATTTTATCCTCTGATACATACTTTTTCTGCGTATTAGGTAGACAGAATAAACTTGTTGCTAGCATGAATTTTTCTCTCAATTCTTATATAATGTAATCAGATAGCAAGTAAATAAAGCTTTAATGACTCTCAGAAAATTTCAGTTAGTTGGCTTCAAAAAGCCAAAGTGTGATAATTCATTCTTCCTTTCTGTCTATTTGGATCCATATATTTTCGAATACCTCAGCTTGTCATCACTCCTCTCACCCAACTGAGTGATTAAAGGCACTGATGATGCTTTCCATCTCCTTTAGCCTGACAACTTGCAAGTAGTGCTTTGTCTTCCCTTGAAAGTGATATGATTATTTTAAGACATTTCTAAGTTAATGAAACCCTAAATTTCCTCAACAAGTTTTTGAGTGAAAAATATATATCGAAGTTAAGGTCTCCTTTTATGTCTCAGTTTTTTTCCTTTCTTCATCCTGGGTTATAAGAAGTGGTATTATTTAAGCAAGAACGCTTAATAGATTAGCAAAGAAAGGTTGACATTTTGTGGAGTGCGACGTGATAGCTCATAACCATGATAAAATGAAAGCATTCAGTCTAATTTTACATGTAATGTAGTTCTGTAAGTGCAATTGCCTTTATTTTATCATGGTTAGGAATTATCATATCGCACTCCACAAAATATCAACCCTTTTTTTGCTCATCTATTAATCCTCCTTGCTTGAATAATAAGACTTCTTATATCAGCCACCTCAATTATTAGACAAGAAAGTCATTTCTTTATAAGAAGAAAGCATAGTGGATTTTTCTACTTGATTGTTTTATGAAAAGTCTCCAGTTTGAGTTCTGAAGGTTATTCTTGTATTCTATACTTACTTCAATTATCATAAATTATCTATTCAGTCTATGTGAAAGGTGCTTATTTTCAAATAGTCTTTGAAATCAAAGAGGAAATATGTTCATAATGAAAATATTAGAAATCCTTTAATTTTAAAAATTAGTTCATCTTCTGTTCATCATTTCCAACATAAAGAGAAAAACTATAATTCTAATAGAAAAGCAGAATTGCTGAAATTGTACTTAAAACTATTTCCTTAATAACTTAGTTATGAATGTCTTAAGAGGATATTATAATTAAAAATTAACCTTAATTTTGGTTTGTTACCCCACCAGATTTCAAATCATTTAATAAAAGAGAAGTTCAAGCTTTGAAGATTTGAGAGATGGCAAGTTGAGGCTAGCTAAAATATCTGGCCATCAGAAGTATAAAATATTTAAAGTATATAGTGTATTATTAGAGCCTGTTTCTGCATTATGTGAGTGGATTTTAATATCTTGGATTTGATTTTTATTGTTGTTTCTCTGGTTATGGTATAAATCCCTCGAAGGCAGTGGTCAAATTGTAGGATATTTTCCCACCCATAGCTCACAGTTCTTTGCACATAGTAGGGAAGGAATAACTGATATAGTCACAAATACTAATGTTTTTAAGAAAAACTGAGAATTGTAAAGCACCTCCTGAAAGAAAATTTCAGGTGCACAGAACTGTTTTAAGAAAATAAACTGAGAAAAAAGGAAAACCAGAGGAAAGGAGAGAAGGGTTAATGAGATGTCTCCAATCAGGCTCTGTGCTTACAGGAAACACAGTAACAAAGATCAGAGGATCTGCCATAATCATACTGTTCATCGCTGACAGAAACAGAATGAAAATATGTCCATTAGAGTGATGATTTTTCGAAGGCTTGGAGTGTTTTGGAACTTGATTGGGTGTTTTTTCATACTTGGAACTCAAGTTGGAAAAGATGCTGGAGGAGATTAAAAAAATAGTCTAGCAACCCATCAGGATTTTCCTAGACATGTTGAAAGATAAGAATTTTGAACTTGGATTCACATGCTGTGAATATTGGCATTCATGTAATTGACATTCTTGGTTACCTTTTTAAAAAACTGTGTGTTTGGAATTAGGCTTGGCTGTGTTTATGGACAGAGGGATAATAGTACATAAAGAATTAAACACAGAATTACGTGTTTCTCCAGAGCTCATTTTAATGCTATGAATGTGATAAAACCATCTTTCCAGAACCCAGCCATGAGTGTACTTTTTTCATAAGATAAGACGGACTAACCAGGTAGGCCCCATTTTATTGTCTTCCAGTGTCAAAATGAAGCAGTGAGAAGTGACAATTATCCAGGCCATTGAAGACAGGAATGTTTCTTTCATTTATATATCTGGCTTTGTAAGGTCAGTACTTCTGAGATTGAATTTGTAACTTTCTCCAAGGGAATACCCAGCTTATAAAGTAGTATCTTTTTCTTTTTTCTTTCTTTTTTTTTCTTTTGACTGGTAAGGGGATCGCAACCCTCGGCACAGTGTCGTCCGCACCACACTCAGCCAGTGAGCGCACCTGCCATCCCTATATAGGATCCGAACCCACGGCCTCGGTGCTCCCAGTGCCGCACTCCCCCGAGTGAGCCATGGGGCTGGCCCATAAAGTAGTATCTTTTTCTGAAATATAGCTCTGTATTGTTACAGGAGAACCTCTTCACCCTCTTTCCTCTTCAAGGGGTCTCCATTGTTGCTCACTCTTGGCCTGGTTGCCTAACTTCTCTTGGTGTGTAGAGAGAGGGAGATGTGTCCAAATTTGTAGCTTGCCCCTGTCTCTTTTTACCCTCTGGCACATAGCTGCCTGCAGGGAGAACAAGCTCTGATTTGCTCTTGGCCACGTGGAAAATGTGGTAGCCACAGCCCTGACTTTTCAAGGAGATTCTGCCATGTCCGGGTTTGCTGTGACTACTTTTGTAAATATTCCTAATTTGGGGGTTGATGATTAGAAAGCCTATAGTTTTCCTAAACTAAGCCTTGTTCTGCATGGCTCTATCAGTGACAAGGCTGGAATTTTTGATGACCTGATTCCTTTGTCTCAATTAGTTTGGATCTTGGGTGGAAAAGCAGAAATGTTATTTACTGGCCTTCTGAAAATCCTAACATGTATGATATTGTTAACCTTTACTAATGTAGGTTTGAGCTTTTAAAAAGACATAAGCATTAGCCCATGTATTAGTCAGAGAAACAGAACCAATAGAAGATGTACATGGTCTGCCCTTGGGAAGCTGGAGACCCACCCAGGAAGGCCCGTGGTATAGTTTGAAGGCCTGAGAGCTGGAGAGTCAGTGGTGTAAATTCCAGTCCAAGTCTTAAGGCCTGAGAACCAGGAGCTCTGAGAACAGAAAATGAATGTCCTAGCTTACGCAGTCAGGCAGAGAGGGTGAACCTCCCTTCTTCCACCTTTTTTGTTCTACTCAGACTCTCAAAGGATTGGATGATGTCTACCCACATTGGTGGGCATCTGCTTTACTTAGTGCATTAGTCAGGGTTCTCTAGAACCTGATAAAAAATGAGGAATTGGCTCCTGTGATTATGGAGGCTGACAAGTCATATAATCAGCCATCTACCAGGTAGAGAGCCAGAGAAGCTGGTGGTATAATTCAGTCTGAGTCTGAAGGCCTGAGAACCAGAGGAGTTGACAGTGTAAATCTCAGTCCTAGGGTTGACAAAGAGATTCTCAGCTTAAGCAGGTAAGGAGGAAACAAAAGGAGTGAATTTTCTTCCTCCATCTTTCCTTCTATTTAGGCCTTCAATGGATTGAATGATTCCCACCCACATCGGGGAGGGCCCTTTGCTTTACAGAGTCCACAAATTCAAATGCTAATCTTATCCAGAAGCACCCTCTCAGACACCCTCACAGACACAACCAGAGATGTTTAAACAGATATCTGTGCATCCCACAATCCATGTGATAGAGTTCAGATGTGTTCTCCCCCGCAAAACATATGTGGAAATCTGATCTCCAATGTGGCAGTTTTGGGAGCTGTTTGGATCATGGGGATGGATCCCTCATGAATGGATTAATGCTCTCCCTGGGGGATGGGGGTAGTGTCTGACTTCTCACTTTATTAGTTCCCATGAGAGCTGGTTGTTTAAAGGACCCTGGCACTTCCCCCTCCCCTTGCTTCCTCTCCCCAAGTGATGTGCTTGTACCCAGGGGATGGATGCCTGCCATTATCCACCATGAGTAGAAGCAGCCTGAGGCCTGTGCCAGATGCAGCTGTCCCCAAATCGTAAGCCAAATAAACCTCTGTTCTTTATAAATTATCTAGTTTTAGGTATTCTGTTGTAAGCAACAGAAACGGACTAATATGCCATGATAATTAGTTTTGACACATAAAAGTAACTATCACACCCATAAGAATAATTTTAAAAAGTATGCAAAGCAAGCATTGATTATTCTAGCCTTATTGAGTTTTAGCTCCTACTAATCTGTTTATGTAAGCAAGTGATCACAACTCTTTTCTCAGGTTTACTTCAGCTACATGCATCTCTCACCCTTCAGACTTTATCATTAAAAACTCAGTGTTATTTCAACCTGTCATCACCAGCATGCTAGATCTTTTGCTTCATGCCTCCCTACTAGAAAAATATTAACTGATCAGCAGAAACTATACTTAACTTAGCCCTTTCTTAACAAATTTAAATATGCTCTTTATGTTTTCCCATAGTTCACCTTTATGCTCTGAGATTTATTATAATATTAGTTTTATACCTTGTGTGGAACAAACTGACTTTCTATGCTAGCTTGGTTTGAGTTACAGCCCTGTAGACACAGTAAGATTTGACCATTACTGTTTCTCTTCCATCCCTGAAGTTAGTTTCATCTTTCTCAAATTCTTCTAATACCATAATTCCTTGCCTTTGGAACCTACTACTGATATAAATATTTGGTTCATTGATTAACTTTTTTTTTTTTTTTCCTTTTTGTCTTTTTTCGTGACCGGCAACGGATCGCAACCCTCGGTGTTGTGCCCGCACCTCGCTCAGCCAGTGAGCGGCTGGTCTGTATGTGGGATCCGAACCCTCGGCGGGAGCGCCACTGCGCTTCCCAAGTGGCGCACTGTAGCAGTGCGCCACCGGGCTGGCCCCCATTGATTAACTTTTTTGAACAAATAATTTATTCTACAGAATGCAGTGGTTTCAGAACTTGGCTTTTGTCAGAATTCTTAAAAGTCTTGTTCAGGGCCACTCTCCCCTGTGGCTCACTCAGGAGAGTGTGGTGCTGGGAGCGCCCAGGCCATGGGTTCGGATCCTGTATAGTAATGGCCGGTGCACTCACTGGCTGAGCGTGGTGTGGGCGACACCAAGCCAAGGGTTACGATCCCCTTACCAGTCACAAAAAAGAAAAAAAAAAAAGTCTTGTTCTACTTAGCATTGAAAAATACATGTACTTTTATTTTTTTATTTTTTGTCTTTTTCCGTGTCCAGAAATGGATCGCAACCCTCAGTGTCGCCCCCATACTGGACCGGGACCGGCAATGGGATCGCAACCCTCGGTGCTGCTCCTGTGCCTCGCTCAGCCAGTGAGTGGGAACCGGTCTGCATGTGGGATCCGAACCCTCGGCGGGAGCGCTGCCGCGCTTCTCAAGTGGCGCACTATAGCAGTACGCCACCGGGCTGGCCCTACATGTACTTTTAAAAGAAAAAAATTCACATACATCACAAAAATACCATTCACTAAGTTTTGCCATTTTAATTTTTTCCTGTGTCTATATTATCAAAAATTAACTACAGAAAATCATAGAAACCCACAGATTGTGTCCAGTACAAATCCATTCTGAGCTTCATCATCTGAGCAAAATATCATTTGGCAATCCTTTACTTCTTGTTAACTTCTTATATTTCTCACATCAGTTTGAACATCTTCCCTACTTTGCAAGCATCCTGCATCAATCCACTCCTGTCCAGAGGGTTCTGTCCACCATGTTGCACAGGTTTTTGGGAGGCTGGGGACTCTGCTGGCTTTGTTTGTTGCTGTATGTCTAGTGCATTTAAACATCATGGGCCTTATATGGGAGTTGATCCAATGAACTTCCCTCCTCTTCACAATAAAATACTTCTGTATCTTAACTTTCTCTTTCTACTGTAATTTATTTTCTCCTTGACTGATACCCCTTTCTCTGTTTCTGAAGATTAATTGTAAAATAAGGAATTATATATCTTATGCCTCTTTTAGTCTGGCACCTGCCCAATCAGATACTGAAACTATTCCCCATACATAGCTAAGGTCACAATCCTAAATACAATAGTTTTTCCTTGTTTTATGCCCCTTGTATGTTTGATACTTCCAGGTGGCTCTTTCTTACTGGGAATCTCTCCTTTTTGTCTTCTGTGACCTTGCATTGGCCTGCTTCTTTTTCTACTTCTCCAATACCTCCTTCTTTTTCCATTTCTATAACTAGTCCTTTGTTCACTCATCATAGACATTTTCAAGCCCTATACCTTTCTTAACTCTACACTCTCTTGTTTTAAAACCTTGATTCTTCTGATAATTTCAACCATCATCACTTTGCAGATGACTTCAAATACACATCCTCTGTTATGAACTTTCTTCCTAGATCTTCAATGGTACAAGACACCATTTTCATTTCCTGGGTGTTCCACGGATACCTCAATGCAATATTTGTAAGACAAATCACCCTCTCAAAGAACACAACCAAAAAAAAAAAAAGCAACTTCACTTCCATGTATTACTACTTATTTCAATAACATCATTTAAACTACAGGGGCCATCATTATTATTGATATTGATATCAATATTTCATGTTTATACATCATGCCAAGTTTTTACAGCACTTTTACATGGATCAATATGATCTTTGTAATCTATATGGGATGGCAAACAGATATTCTTAATATTACTACCAGTTTCTGTATTTGCAGATACAGTCCCCTCCCCACAAGTGGAATAGTTCCATGGAGCAACTAAGTAACTTACCCAGGGTCATCTGCTTGTTAACGACAGAATCAGATCTACCTTCTAAATCAATGTATCTTGCCTAGTAAACTGCCTCATCCATCAGAAAGAAGACCACCTTTAGAGTTAGAAAACCTGTATTTCAATAATAGCTATCTGTATAATTTTAGCATGGTCCTTAGCCTTAAGGCTGTTTTTAATTTAAAAATGGGGATAAAAATAATAACCCTGCAGGATAGTTATAGGGATTAAACATAGTGTAAATAAGCCATCTGGTACACCATTTAATCATCTAACAGACATTTATAGAACACCTACTATGTGTCAGATACATTTTTAGGAACTGAGGGCCCAGAAGTCAAAAATATAGACAAAAACTGCTCACTTGAGCATTCTAGCATACAATGAAAGAACTATAGCTATTTGTATTGCCATTATTATTACATTGCTTCCATGACTTTGTTGTTTTTTCCATTAGTCAATGACCAAATTCTATCTTCTATTTCTTTCCCTCTGGCACCTATGGTTCTACATCTGCAATATTATAATTTTTTTCTGTTTAGCTCACAGTATGCCAGGGTACTTCATAGATAGGGTGCTTACCTTTATAAACATTCCAATGGCTGATTTCTATTAGATTTTTAGCCTCCTTAGGACAAACACTATATCTCAAATAAATCTCTCTCTAGCCAAATGTCTTACACATAAGACCCCTTCAATGAGCATTATTAATAATAGATGAATTTTCTACAGAAAAACTGTGTTTTCTATAACTGAATTATAGAAGCTGATTTGTGACTATGTTTTAATTATCTCATAATAGTTTCTTTTCAATTTGAGTCTTAATAGATAGGTCTCTTTTTACACAATGTCCAAACAACTGGTTAGCAATTTATTAAAATAAAAATAAGAGTGAATTCAATTTCAAATTACTTTTGTCTTTTGTGTTGAAGTACCTGCTTGAATTTTCCCCTTTCTGTTGCTTACATGTGTAAAAAAAAAAAGACAAGAACAGAAAAATTATTTTATTATTCACTTATTTTCTAACAGGCATAGCTTCTCTGTCTTTCTCTAGGACCTCTTAGGAAATCAAAATCATCTTTTTTAAAATTTAGGAAATTCGGGGCCGAGCCCGTGGCACACTAGGGAGAGTGCGGCGCTGGGAGCACAGTAGCGCTCCCGCCACGGGTTCAGATCCTATATAGGGATGACCCGTGCGCTCACAGCACTCACTGGCTGAGCGTGGTGCAGCCGGTCTCAAAAAGGACAAAAAAAAAAAAAAAAAAAAAAATGTTCTGTCATTAAAATACCTACCAAAGAAAACACAATGGTGATTGCAGGTTTGGGAGATTTTTTTTTTTTTT
>NW_007729906.1:101137-160916 GCF_000696425.1 Galeopterus variegatus
AAAAAAAAAAAAAAAAAAAAAAAAAAAAAAAAAAAAAATTTAGGAAATTCCATTATGAATTTAATTAAAGAAAGGAGAATCAAAAAAGTAAATCTGTAGAAGTAAAAAAAGAAAAAATGCCAATAAGTGGCTATAGCACTTAGACCGGAAGCTAGAGGACAGCTTCTGGAGTATCCTTCTGTGCTCCTGCGCCCCCACCCCACCCTAAGGTCTACTTTCTCATTTCAGCTGTGTCCCCTCAGTGAGACTCACCATAGAGTGGACCTGCTGTTCTCAGATGGCCACTGACATCTACTCATGTTGCTAGTTTTTTATTTTAGTTCACCCAACTGTTGTTTCCGTTAGCGGAATTTCTGTTCGTACATATTTTTAAAATCTATATTTGTTCGCATTTTACAACAGAGCTTAATTTCAGTCATGTAATGTTGTCACTATAGTCTGAATGGTTGTCAGTCATATCCCATTCAAAAATACCATACAGAATCTAGTGTAATGTGTTTTATCATTCAGTAGCATTAAAAATGTAGGACGATTGAATCAAATAATAGATATGCTCTTTTTAATTAAACCAAACACACTTTTTGGGCAATAAATGCACCATATAATTACTATAGTTTTATATTCACAAGGCAGAAAATATGCTTTCTGTAATAGTTTTACTTTAGTAAATATTGTATAAAATGATTAAAAGAATTAATTTAGTTGCAGTCCGGGTAGCTCCATAAAAACTAGTACACCAATGCAAAGTATACTCTGAAGCTAAGGGAACATGATGTTGACTAAGTTTTTTCCTGAGTTAATTAAATCCCTATAGTTAGCAGTAGTATTGTCGGAAGAGCATATAAATTGAATTGTGATTTATGGTCAAGACTATTGCTAAAACTACCACTACAAAAGGAAGATAACAGCAAGGTCGTTTTCTGTAAATATTTTTGCTTTAAAATGGGGTACATTTCATGATTGTGTTTAAATTATGAATAGCATCTCTTTTCCCCCAGCTACATGTATTATGTGCTCTGGTGTTATTTTACATATTCAATAAAACCAATTCTTTTCAAATAAATATGATTATAAAGTTCTCAGGCAAGCATGAAACTACAGTGTATGAAAGCAGCAAGCACAAAACTAATGGAGTGGAATTCATGGTCTGTTTTCTCTACTTCTTGACTGATATTCTTAGGGAGAAAGTTTTCTTCAAAGTATTTATCATAACCATAGCCAAGAGCACATACATATACTACACAGCTGTGTGGTGTGATCTGAGAAATGAATTTGCATAGTAGAGTGAAGTTTTTGCAAAGATTCCCTCTGGTATGCAGCATCCTTACACAACCACTTCTTAAAATAGTTGTTTGTGTGAGTAACACTGCAGTTTTATAAGACATATTTTTTGGAAGAAAAAAAGAAAAAAGAAACCAGTTTCAGTCCAATTTTACGTTTATCTGTGCAGTTCTAGAAAACAAACACATTTGTCTTGATTTGCTACAGGAGCTCAGTGGTTCTTGGGTATTAGGGAAACACTGTTTTAGAAACAAGAGAGTCCATCCCTACCCTAAATTCATCCCCTTTGGACCATCAATGTCTCCTCAAATTTAATTCATCAGTATAATATAAATAGAAAAACAAATGGCTCTTAAAATGTCTGTCATGTAACACTCATAGCTGGTGCCATGTGGCAATCCGATGATGAAAATGATTACAGAACAGGTGGCATTCGGCATTACCAGAGAGACCACACATCAGTCATTCAAGAACAGGAGTCAATTAAGCTTGTCTATTACAATGCGGAACTGTCTGCAGTCTTGAGCTACTTCTAAAGTGTAATTTAAAATCCACGTTTCTCTGGCGCTTTCAAGAATAAAAAAATAAGTAATGCTAAAGTGTCAAATGTCCCTTTTATTTGGTGTATGCAATTAAAGCAACAACTAACATGAGTCCAGCCTTCAGGATTGGTAAGTTAACATAATATAGAGAAATGAAGAACAGTGATCAACCTGAATTAAATCAGAGTTTATGATCCTTTTCTGCAGTTTTCTGAAGTGTGAATGATATATTTCATTGAGTTTTCTCATTCAATGAGAATTCCAATTAGTTTATTGGCATTTTAAAATAACCTATACCTAATCATTCTTAACATTTTTTTTTCCTGGAGACTTTTGGATATGTTTTTTAGTCTCTTCTTAATAATGAAGAATCTGTCTCTGCCACTGTCCTTTTTCTGGATATAAAATTTCCAGCTGCTGCCTGGGAATAATATACCACTGCATGCGTCACACCTCAAAATTTACATGTTCACAATTCAATCCTCTGTTCCCTTCTGCCCTTTTCTTCTTTTCCTTTGGCATTATTGGTGGCATGCTTTATCTTTTAGATATTCAGGCTCAAGACTCTGGGGTCAGCATTTATTGATTGCTTGCTTGATTGAAAATTTTTCTTTGGATACAATTTCAAAATTTTACAAAAATTTTCTAGGAGTACTGCCAATATACCAGTTACCAAGATTCACAAGTTTTTTACATTTTGCCTTATTTCTTTTTGTCATTTTTCTCTCTCTTTATATACATAATTTTTGAGACATTTAACAGTAAGTTGGAGCCCTATGTCCCTTTACTCCAAAATATTTCAATATACATTTTCTAAGAACAGGCACATTATCTTACATCACCACAGATAATTATGTTATATATATATGTGATAATTATTTGATGATGTGATTGTCAAAATAAGAAATCAGTATTGATAGAATACTGATCAGACAATAGTCTGATCGACTATCTATTTTTTTCCTGGACCAAGATATAATCTGAGATCATATATTGCATTTAGTTTTCATCTCTCTTTAGTCTCCTTTGATCTGTTGTCATTCCTAATATTAAGAGGGCTAGGGAAAAGAACACAGCCACTACTTGAATGGTCTTCAGGGGAAAAGGCAGATTTCAGTTAGACCAAGAAGAAAGAAACATTAGAGACACAGTTGAGAATTTTAGGGATTTTGGTAACTATTAGCTGTGAATTGCAGATGACCCAGTGGAAGGGCTTTAGAAATTAGAACATGATGGTAGATTGAGAAGGTCATGTGCAGATCAGGGTGGGAGATGAGGTCTGAAGAGGCAACTTGTGTTTCTTGTGGAGATGGACATGAACAGGGAAAAAGGGTATAATGAGATAAGTGTAATGAATATTGAGAAGGAGAAGTGGTATCTTGGCAGGAGCATGCAGATTCTAGAACTTCCACAAGGCTCCAGCAAGGAGGCCAGAGATGAGGCAGGCTTATGTACATGATCTTATTGATTTCTCAAGACAGAGGCAGCATGTTAAATGCACACGCCATTTGTTCTAGCAGTTCTGTTTAGGAAAGGAAGATAAGCTAATCCAAAATGAATAAACTTTAATTTTTATTATGAATCTATTTCTTTTTGATTTAAAAGAATAGTATTGGGCACCTAAAAAACAAGAAGTATTCACATATACCAAATAGATAATTTCTGATAATAATGGCTGGTGAAGAATACCCATCACTTTGATAACTAAAACTAAAGCATTTTCTCAAAACATATTAGTTGATAAACTTCATTATTCTTTCTACTTAAGTAGAAAAGCTTTTCTTGACTAAAAACATAAAGGGCTAGTCTAGGTAAATAAAAGAGTTTAACATATTTCAAAGGAAAGGCTGGTATTTTTTTTAAGAAAAAGCTTAATGGGACTTACTGGCAAGCTATCATACAGAGAGGTGCCTCACTTAACTTTGGGGATGTGTTCTACAAAGTGGATCATTAGATGATTTTGTCATTGTAATTATAATCTTATGGGACTACCACTGTCATATATGTGGTCCATCATTGACCAAAACATCATTATGCAGCACATAACTGTACAGAAAAGTATGGAAAAGTATACTTAGACTTTAGAATTACAATGAATATTTTCATTTAATAACATAAGATTGGTGAAGAAAAAAATTGAGTTAAAATAGGAAACACATTAACCATAGCACATTAAATTTAGATGATTAAATCATTTTACCTAAAGTTTGGGGAAATTAAGAGTTTTACTTACCTGTTTGTAATACCTAAGATTACAAGATTATACCATGAATACATACATATGTATTACTAGTGGGAGATAGAGACCAGAAAGCAAAGAAAGTTACTTTTATGTTATATATGTATATATATATATATATTTCCTTTGCAATTTTTTTTTGCCGTGCCCATCTATTACCTACTAAAAAATGATACAAAATTAACTAAAACTTTGTTTAGCTTTGTACAAACAACTCATCTTGGTATTCAAAATTCTCCAGTGCTAAGTATTTATATGCCTCATTTTAGTTAATCCTCACAATAACTCTATAAAGATTAGTTGTTATCTCTATGTTTGTATTTTATAGATCAGAAAACTAAGGTCTGGATAGCTTAAGCAACTTGCTCAAGATTACACAGCTGGGCTCTGGGTCCCCTTTGTCAGGATATCAGCTGAGCTGGGAGGGAGAGCTGGATGTGAGGTGTTGGAATAGTAGCCTATTAAAATAATAACCCCAAAATGAAAGCGTTAAGCATTTGATCACTTACTTTAATGGTATAAGCCAGAAGGCACCAACTCCCCTTGTTCAATTTCCTCCTTGGAGTGGTGCCTTTTCAAGGGTCTGCCATTCTGTGGAAGCAAGTAGCCAGGAGGAAGGAATGTCTTGTTAATTATTTCCTGAAACTATCAATTGCTATACTCCCTTTATACTTCACTGGATGCTTATTCTTGAAAGTCCTTTAATCTGGGACAACTCCTTCATTCCACAATTTAGCAATACTGAAAACCGTGAGGGTTTTTCTTACTTTCATATTCAAATATAAATATTTGATACCATTGTTTTTTCCTGAAAGGAAATCCAGAACATTTGGATTTTAAAAGTAACGAAATAATTTGTGTGGATCAGGACTGGCACAGGGAAGAAAACTGAGGAGACAAGGTAAATATGGCTTACTAAAGAGTTTTATCTAGATCAACAGCAGATAAACACCGGAGAATTCTTTTATAAGTGTACTTAAATATCATTCATTTACTTAATTATTTAATGATTCACCTACAATGTGACAGGCAGTGGAGTTATAACATAAATACGACAGAGTGGACTTCTATCATGAAAGTCACTTAATGAACTGAGTTACATTAACACTAAGTTAAGTTGCCTTAAATGTCAGAGTGGAATGTTTAAACATTGCATCTAGTCATAAAAAGCCCCAAACTCAAGATTATCTGGACTTTCTTTATTGCAATGAATTAACAAGCTATGTGTTTAGAAACTATTAACTCTATAGTTTTATATATTTAGACTCCAAATATAGCTCCTGACCCGATCTTTATTTGGGGTCTAGATATATTAGTATAGAACTAATACATTAAGATGTGTAGTTCTGAGATATATGCCAACTTAGAGCCATGTTTAGGGATGTGGCCTTACAAGAATTTGTTAAAATGATTTGTCACTGGGATTCCATTGAAAATAAAAGTCTGAGCCCTAACCAGAGGAATGGGTACCTGTGAGTACATGTCCGTGGTAATCAAACCACATTATTTTTGCGTGAAAAATGTTACAGTAAAATATTACTTAGTATTATTAAAACTATGGAAATGGAAACAGGTTCATTGAAACTAGGAAGTTGGATCACTTAAATTTGAGAGCTAATTCTTCAACTCTATTCTAGAAAGTTGGTGTAAAATGCTCCTTCAACAGATCGTTCCCCTGCTCCACCCCTAATACCAATTTGCCCTCAGATTTACATGCTACTATTTGCACCCTGAAGATGGGGCTTGCTCTGTTAATATTCTCCCTGCTCAGCAACTTCACTTCAGGGAAAACTCCTGAACAACTGATTTTATTTAGTAATTGATCCCTTGGGGATGTAAATAAAAAATTAAGATGACAAACTACAAAAGAACCTATAATTATATCCTCATGTTCGTCCTAAAAATAAAGTTTCCTAAAAGGTACAGCCAGATTGAATGTCCTTTCTTGTATCCTTGTCTCAGAATCATGACTTCATGGCCTTAAAGAATGACATTATTGTAGATTGATTCTACAGTGGTTTCCCTTGTGAGGTATTTAGCTGGTTTAAAATAAAAAGTCTCTCCTCTCTCTACCATCCTAGGAAACTGCCTTAGATGTTAAATATAACTTCGTGAATGCCCATCCTCAAGACTAAGTATGCGAACAGTAAGTCATTCATTCCTGATTGTATTTTGTGTTGCTGAGTTGGATGAACCTATTCACATTCCTGTTATTTTAACGGTTTATTTACAGCCTGTTTTCAAATAATTTCTTCTTCAAAACATGTTTCTGAAGTAGGTAAAGATTCACATCTTCCTGTTGTCACATTAGTTGAAGCATAGAGCAATTATATTCAGCACGTCAAAATACAGCTAATAAATTATCAACTCTAGGTTGGTGTAAATTGTTTGGCTACTCTTAGTTCTTTTTCTAGGTAGTTGACTAATTATTAGGTATTTTCATTTTAAAATAAACAATCTCAGATTTCTAACTGCTGTTGTTTTTTCTGAAATACTACTTGTTTATGTCTGAAAAATTAGTGGTTTTTTTTTTTTCAGTTTAAACACAATGAAAATATAACTCAACCTAGAAAGTATAATTATCATCGGGAATATTACAAGTATTTACATAAGGATCAAGATGGATCCACTATGTCTATATAAATTTTTTAAACAAGGTATTATTAAATGAATATATTATAAAAAGTAGTATTAAATAAAAAATTACAGATAAACTAAAAGTTATAAAATAACATCTCTATTTTCTTGTGTCTTTTCTTTTAGAACAGCCATGCGATGTATAACAACCTTTTAGTCAACGATAGACTGCAAATAGGACTGTGGTCTCATAAGATTATAAGGCCTAGGTGTGTGGGGACTATATCATCTAGGTTAGTGTAGGTATACTCTATGATGTTCCCATAATGATGAAATCAGCAAATGATGCATTTCTCAGAGCACGTCCCTGTCCTTAAGCGACACATGACTGTGTATTCTTTTAAATGGGTGCACGTGTGTGTGTGGAACAAAGATAAACTGCTAGTTGGAAGTCGTCATTATACTTTTACTGTGGCTGGTGATAAAGTTTGGATTTCTAAATTATCGTCATTAGAAAACTGTCACTTCGGGCCGGCCCGGTGGCGTACTGGATAAGTGCGCCGCTTGGGAAGCACGGCGGCGCTCCCGCCCGAGGGTTCGGATCCCACATACAGACCGGTTCCCGCTCACTGGCTGAGCGAGGCGCGGGAGCAACACCGAGGGTTGCGATCCCGTTGCAGGACACGGAAAAAGACAAATGACAAAAAAAAAAAAAAAAGAAAACTGTCACTTCCCCAAAGTATTACATTCTGTAGGGTGGAAGCTAAAATTTGGGTTAGGCCCTGGCTTTGTTCTGAGAAGAACCTTTCAGGGGAGACTTAGGATTGTGTAATGCAGGTTTTCAATGGGTGAGCCTTCATTTTTCCCTGGGGATATCTTGAGCAGGTTAAGTAATCTAAATAAGATGCTTGAGACTGTGCTGTTGATTACATTGTTTAGTCATATATGTTGATGAATATATTTTAGCAGATTCTTTGCCTGTAGAATTTTTTATAAATGTAGCTAATAGTAGACTGTCTCTGAATGATATTGTTTGCCTCTAGAAAGGGTGCGCTCAAAGAGTGTTGCAAGCCTGGCTTGTCTAGGAAGACAGAGCAGCCTTATTTTCCCATTACCATGACAGGATTAGAGACTGTCCATAGGAATTTGCCTAGATGGGCTATACAGCTACACTGGATGAATGGTGTCCCATTCAGGGGACTTCTCTAACCAACTGAATAACCAAGAATTTGGGAAATTTACTGTTGGCTTCTTTTTATCTCATCCTGACTATTTTATCTCATCCTGGAGTGAACATAGCCATGTCACTCAAGAAATGGGACAAAAGAAAAGAAAGTACATTTTGAATTGGAAGAGAACTCCTCTAGAGAGGGCCAAGTAACATGCTTTGTCCTAGAAGAAAAAGGACATGAATAAGGAGACTAATTTCAGAAAAATAAGAGAGTCCCTTGGAAACATATGCCGGTCAGGCTCAGGATCAAGATGGCCCATGAGATGTCATATCGGGGATGCCCCTAGTAGGTGCATGGCCAATGGCTGGGGGAAGACAGGCATCTGACATTGAGCCTTGGGCTTTTATTTTCTGCTTTGTAGCATATTCATGTTACCTAGTCTTTTATAAAATCTGGTCATATTCAATGGCCTATGTTAACTTAGCTTGTAGGGAATGTAAGAAGGAGGGTGTGTTTGCATTTGTGGCTCATTAGATTCAAAGATAGCTGCAATTGCACAATGAACTGGTTACCAGGTGCCAAGAAGCTGGGAGCAGAGTTCTGGAGCAAGAGGTAGCAAGGGACAAAGAATAGATTTGTGGAAAATGTAAGTCTTCCCTGGGGATTCCCAGAAATACTGAGTGATAAGAGTATGGACTGCCTACACAGAATGGGGGTACTTTGTACAGTAGTTGATTATTAAAGGGAACACAGGAAAATGTTATTGCTGTTAGTATAAGGGCACTTCAAAAAGTTCAAGGAAAGATAGAATTAAAAGGTAATGTGAATCTTTCCATGAACTTTTACAGGTACTCTTGTATTACCTTTAGAAATATATCTAATTAGTTAGGAGATCTTAATCTGGGACCCCTAGGGGCTCTGTGGACAATCTACATTATATTAAATATTTTGTGTATGCATATGTATTTTCTTTGGGGAAAGATGTTTAACCTTTATCAGATTCTAAAATATAGTCCACAAGTCAAAATATGTATATATGTATATATATATATTTGATTATAATATCTTAATTTCATATGTTTTAGAAAGCTTTTTTCTCTCTTCAATTTAACATTATATTTTAAGCATTTTTTCTAGGTAGTGATTATTATTTGAAGGCATCAATTTTAATGGCTGCTTCATATTTTAAAATTTAGCTACATCATGGTTTATTTAATCATTCCACTGTTATTAACCAACTTGTTTTCTAAATTTCACTAAGAAAAATAATTCATTATGGCAAGCAAAATTCTGGAAGTTGCCTCCCAAGTCTCCATGCCCAAATTGTTGGAAGCTGTGAAGATGATATCATACCCAGGATTTTCTTATTCTTATGGCACAGTTGACCTTAAAACAGGGAGATTATCCAGGTGTGCTTATTCTAATCATATGTGCCATTTTAAGAGTACAGAGCTTTTATTGGCTGGTGAGAAAAGGAAAAATCTATACATTCTTGCAAGCTTTGAAGATGGAGGGGGCCATGTGCTAAGAAATGCAGATATTTTCTAGAAGCTAACTGTTTCAAGGGGCAGCCAGCAAGGAAAAGGGACTGCAGCTTTACAGCTGCCAACATGACTGAGCTTGGAAGTGTATTCTTCCCTAGGGCCTCCAGAAAGGAGTACAGCCTTGAGAGCATCCTGATTTCACCTTGGGCAGAGAATCCAGCCACATCATTCTGGGCCTCTAACCTATAGAACTTTGAGCTATTAAATAGGTATTACAAAGCTGCTAAATTTATGGTAATTTGTTATGCAGCATAAATTATGGTAAAAGAGCTACTGCAAATAGCTTGGCATATAAGTGTGTTTGAATTTACAAATTTACTCCATGAATTAGAAATTTAAGTACTAGTTCTGAGCACATAAATATCTAAAGGATTGCTATCTAGTTATTTTCCCCCAAAATATCTGATGAGAAAAACCTCTGCTAGTATATAAGAGGGAAAATGCTACTTTAGCCCTTCCAATATCAGGTAATAGCAGTTACATAAAATTTTATTAATTTGTAAATGAAAAATTATATTTCATTATCTCTATTTACTTTTACTATCAAGACTGAAATCGTTAAAATTTATTAAACATTTAAGTTATTTATATGAATTGTCTTTTCGTGTTCCTTGCCATCTATTCTATAGTGGTTAGGTATGATTTGGGTGAGCATAAAGTTTATTCAATATTAGTTTATTCAATATTTATTCAATAAATTCATTTCTCTTTTGCATTGTATATATGGGAAGTCTTATTAACACAGATTTTTTTCACTCATTTTCCTTGGGATTTCTAGATAAATATAATTAATCTTATAAATAAATATAAATATGTTTTCTGAAAATAACATATTTTACTCTTTCTGAGATCTGTGTCTCATTTCTTCTTCTTGTCTTACTAAATTAGAAAAGATTTTCAGAGCAATTTAAAATAGTATGATAATAGCAAGTATCCAATTCCTGTTCCTAATTTTAATGAGAATATTTCTGTTGTTTTACTACAGAGTATACTGTTAGTTTTGATTTAAAGTAGGTAGTTTTTATCATATTAAAGATCTCTTCATCAGTCCTTTGCACTGTGATCAGTAGAAGTATTACTTGGGATATCAGGTTTATTCTATGGCCTCCATGCTTCTCATCTCTCTCTCTTTTTTTCTTTTTGTGACATATAATAGAAATACTGCTGCTTTAAAGTTTTAAAAAAACTTTAGTTCTTTGAAAAAAATATTTGATCAATGTTTTTATTTCTTGCATGTTTATTGGCCTCTTCATGAGCCAAGTTTAGCTATTTATGTTTTCTGAGCAAACCACAAATTTTAGAAAAAAATTTGAAATATATCATGTATAATATTTCATTTTGTTTATTTAATCTAAGAACCTATGGCTATGTCTCATTTTTATAATTAAATTGGCATATTATTTGTTTAATTTTGAACTATTGTATTTTCAAAAATTTAATATTTCTGTATTTTACAATTAGCTTTTGCATTTAGTTATCAATTATGCTTTTATTTACTCTTTATAATTTCCTCTTTTAATTTTAGTATGTGTAGACTTTATGATGGTAGGGATAATGTCCATTTGTGCAGCACTGTATCCCCAGTCTATAATATGCCTGCATTTAGCAGGTGTCAATGTATATTGGTTAAATAAATGAATTACATTTCTTAGATTTTTAAAAAATATACTTGAGTTGAATATTTTATTGCATAATAAAATAATGTAAGAAGCTTAAAATTACTTTGAGTCTCAACCCCAGTTGGCCATATGTGTAATGTATTGGTTAGTCATGTGGTAGTTTTCATCATCTAAATATGTTATGCTTTTGGTTACATTTTTCATTCAATAGTTACTAAAAGAGTGTTTCAAATTCCTGAATCATTTAGTACTTTTGTTTAAGCTTTTATTATTAACTTGAAATTATAAAACATCTGGGTCAGGAAATAAATACTATAAAAATTTGTGGCCTAATATACGATTAATTTTTATAAATGGTTCATAAATTCTTAAAATAAGTCTGTTCTCTCTGTAGGTCACTATGTTTAATAATTTTATTATAATAGTAAAAATTCTATGTTCTGATTTTTTTTATTTACTTGCCAATTTAAAGGTTGAGAAACATGCTAATGTTAATCACAACTTTAATTCCTTCTTGAGATTCTAATAATAGTTTCATATATTTACATTTTATGCTACATTGCCCATAAAACTTTCTAAATATTTCATTTTCAGTTTACAATATACTTACTGGAATAAAATAGCACTTAATTGCATTCAATGCTTTTAGTGTTGCATTACACATTGTCTGAAATTAGTACTGTCATTATTACTTACTTTTTAAACATGTGTTTAAAGCAATAATAGTAACAAGAAATAAAGTGATTACAGAATATGAATAGTGAGATGAATGGCTGTAATATCACAGGGATGGATGGGAAGGAATTGGGAATTCTCCGTTATGGTGGTATAGTATTATTTGAAAGTGACTTATATTAATTAAAAATGTATATTGTAAACTCTAGGAAAACCAATAAAATAATTTTTCAAAAGTATAATTAACACACTAAGAGCCTGGATAAAATTAAATAATATAAAATGTTCAATTAAGATCGAAGAAGAAAAAGAGAAGAAAAAAACAAAGAACAAATTCAATGAGTAGAAAGCAGTTATAAAAATGGTAGATATTAATCTAGTGTTATAACAATAATCACATTAAATGTGAATGGTCTAAATACACCAATGAAAAGATGGAAATTGTCAAAGTGAATAAAAAGTTTGAGACCCAACTGTATGTTGTGTATAAGAAATTCACTTTATTTTTTATTATTTATTTATTTTTTTGTCTTTTGTCTTTTTCCGTGTCCAGCAACGGATCGCAACCCTCAGTGTTGCCCCCGTACCGGACCGGGGACCGGCAACGGGACTGCAACCCTCGGCGTTGCTCCCACGCCTCGCTCAGCCAGTGAGCGGGAACCGGTCTGTATGTGGGATCCGAACCCTCGGGCGGGAGCGCCGCTGCGCTTCCCAAGCGGCGCACTATCCAGTGCGCCATCGGGCCGGCCCAGAAATTCACTTTAAATATAAAAACCAGATACATAAAAAGTAAGATATGGAGAAAGGTATGCCATGCTAACACTAATCAAAAGAAAGCTGGAGTAGTTCTATTAATTTTAGACAGAGCTGACTTCAGAACAAGGAAGTGTTTTAGTCACCTCTATTTGCCGCATTGGTGAGGGAGACATTCCCACCCTGGAGTTATGGGGATGGCTGAACACACAGCACCCAACACTTGACAGATGAAATTATAACAATGTATTAGTCACGTATACTCCCAGCCTGGGGAAGGAGGACATTCACAACACACAGGACCACATGGGGGTTGCACTCAGGAACAGTGTGAACAACCAGAGGCTGTGGAAGGCAGGCTCTGCAGTATCAAGAGAATGGGGCATCCCCTGGTTCCCACAAGGGGATGTGTTTGGCCTGAGTAATTATGACAGCTGGCAAGGAACTGAAACCTGCTGTTCAGGGATAAGCAGGTTTATCCTCATCCGTGAACAGCAGGAACTGTGCCTGGTTACCCAGATAAGGGTCCTTAGGCTAGAGGGACCTTATCTGTGGAAGCAGAGTGGGGAGGAGAACATGAATTTAGTCTGGTTGAGGCCCTCCTGATTGTACCAGATGTCAAGGCAGAACATATTACTGGTCCTTAATTTTTTTTTTTTTTAACATTTTTCATAGTTTATTATATATCACTATGTCAGGTACCAAAGATACAGAGGTAAGTAAGATTTTATTTATTTATTTATTATTTTATTTTTTTCTTAATTTTATTTTGTCAATATACAATGAGGTTGATTATTATGGCCCATTACTGAAACCCCCCGCCCTCCTCCCTCTCCTCCCTCCCACCCAACAATGTCCTTTCCGTTTGCTTGTCGTAACAACTTCAAAAAATTGTAGTTGTTATATCTTCTCCCCCCCCATTTTTTTTTTTGTGTGTGTGTGTGTGTGTGAATTTATTTATTTATTTTTAGCTCCCACCAATAAGTGAGAACATGTGGTATTTCTCTTTCTGTGCCTGACTTGTTTCACTTAATATAATTCTCTCAAGGTCCATCCATGTTGTTGCAAATGGCAGTATTTCATTCGTTTTTATAGCTGAGTAGTATTCCATTGTGTAGATATACCACAATTTCTGTATCCACTCATCCGATGATGGACATTTGGGCTGGTTCCAGCTCTTGTTTAGGCCTTACCCCATAGATAGATTATCAGAGATAAAGAGAGCATTACACAATGAAAAAGGGGTCTGTTTCTCTAAGAATACATAATGATCCTAAATGCGTATGAACCTAACAAACAAAGCATCAAAATACTTGAAGCAAAATCTGATAGAACTGAGAGGTTCTTAGATAAATCCACTCTTATAGTTGAAGACTTCAACACTTCTCTGTCAGTAATTGATAAATCTAGCAGGCAGTAAATCAGTAAGGCTATATGTGACGTGAACAGCAGTACCACACACTTTAATCTAATTGACAGTTATAGAATACTTCATCTATTTATATGACTTGCTGGAAAAGGCAAAACTATAAAAATGGTTAATACATCAGTGATTGCCCGGGAATTCAGTGATGAGAAGATATTTTAGGGCAGTGAAACAATTCTGTATGCCATTTTAATTGTGGATATGTGACACTTTGCGTTTGCCAAAACCCATAGAATTTTACAAAATAAAGAGTGAAGCTTAATGTGTGAAATGGAAAAAAAAAAAAAAATCTAGGATGATGCGGATCCCAGAATGAAATTTAGACTGTGAAGGCAAAATCTGACTATTGCAAATGTATGAAACCACCTCACTGAAGAAATTGTGTGAAAAATGTGTCAACCTAAGAAATGAGTAGAGTCTATAAGGTTAAAGGCAAAAGGTATTGTACATAGCACATTACCCAGCTGATAAAATTGCTTCCCACGGGGGGATGGACTAACAACTCTGAAACCACTATGCATGTTTTCTGGAATTCAGCAATCAAGTTGATGGTACAGAGTGGGATCCAGATTTCTCACTGTTGGGATGGGAATTACAGACAAGCAAGGGGAAGAGGTTAGAATGATCCATGTGGTAAGGGATTAGAGTTGGAGCCACTGGTTAAAATCATGTTCAGCTTTATATAGACAGAGATGATTGCATACAGAAATATTCACAATATGTGTATATTCCTGGGTTAGTATATACATACACATTCCTCGCTTTGTCAGTGGAGGTCACAAAAGCAACTATATACCAGTAGCAGCATACCGATACCTGAGATCTTGGTTACTAATGCCATTCTCCAAGAGAAGGATTCAGGGCTTATTAGGGAAAAACAGCTGATTCTAGGACTAGGGTAGAAAATATACAAGATGAGCCCAGGGCAATCTTGTACTTCTGTAAAGTGAGGAGTGTGCCAAAAAAAAAGAAAAAGAAAAAAGCAATGATAGGGGTATGTCAAAGTAAAACAGAGAGGAGCAATAAAACAAGTAAATATCATTGTGTTATAACCCACAATATAAACAAATATCCACAAATCTATGTTGATATAAATAAATGATTGAATAAATACATTGGTGAGAACAAATATTCCATGCAGAATTCTAAATAATTTATATAGCTATGTGAGGGTACATAAAAGAATTCATGGAAAGATTTGTATTACCCTTCAATACTGTTTTTCCGTGAACTTTTTGAAGCTATTCTGCCCTTGGGAGATGAAGCCTAACTCTATCCCTTAAGGAATAGCAGCATTGTGCATAGTGACTTCCTTCCGAAGAGTACAGTATGGAAAGGTGGCAAAAGTAACTTTATTGTGGAGGAAACTGACACTACCTCAGCCAGTTGATGCAGATTAACATCAGCAAAGATAACAAAGTTATCATTGATAGTATGTACCATTGATATAATGTGAAGAGAATCTCACTTTACCTTTGTGGTGGTCCTTCCAAAAACTCAAAGCCCCGCTGTAATGAAAATAAACAGAAAGTCTCAATTAAGAGATATTCTACAAAATACCTGGCCAGTGTTCCTTAAAACTCTCAAGGTCTTCAAAAACGAAAAGTCTGAGAAACTGTCACAGGTAAGAGGAACCTAAGGAGACATGACGGCTGACTATAATGTGGTATATTGGATGGGATCTTGGAAGAGAGAAAGGACATTAGGTAAAAACTAAATGAACATTAGGTTAAAAAATAAAGTATCAACTTTAATAATATTGTAGCAATATTGATTTACTAATTGTTACACATATACCATACTAAGATGTTAATAATAAAGGAAACTGGGTTTAGGGTATAAGGAAACTCCATGTACTATCTTTGTAATTATTCTGTTAAACTAAATTTATTCTTAAAACATTTATTAAAGGTAACTCACATATAAACTCACATACATTATTTGGTTCTCAAAGTTGACTGTTAAATGACACTCTTCTTTCTCACCAATAATACGAAAAATATAAAACAAAGGTATGACAGGTGAAGGCCATATGATGATTTTAATTTCTGATAATGGCTATTTTCAGGGAAATAAATTAATGTGAGAGAGTAGAGGTCCTGCTGGTAGAAACCCAAGAATGGCAGATTTTCTCCCCTATCTCTAGTTTATAGCTTGAGGCCCTGCTGGTGAGAGTCTGATGCTAATTGGATTTCTTTCTTTTGAGGGTGGAGGGAGGCAAGACAGCGTCCCTGGCAATTCTGACTGGACACGTCAGATTTTTCTGTTTTTCTTAGAATGAAGGAATATTCCACCTTGCAAGCTGATAATATTAATCTATCCTAGGCCTCATTAAAACATTCAACATGCAGAATCAAGTATGTCTGCAGCTTAGGGTAAATTCTCTCTTTAATAAACACCTCTCCTCCAGTTGTTTTCTTTTTTCCTCTTTAACTCCTACTATTCTGAAGCTGTTTCCTGTCTGTACTTTGTCTCTTATTGCAAATCATGCCCATCTCTTTTGTCTCTATTTTCAGATTTAATCTTCCAGTCAATCTTTTCCTTTCCTGCCATGTTCTGTGCTTCCTTTGGAGGAGTCCAGGTCACCCCCCCCACCCCCGCCCAGCCTCTCCAGCCCCAATCTTAAAGCTGCTTAGCAGACTAAGGAACAAATTCTCATGCTGTTCTCTCCTCCAGAGATCATAGGAAAGCCTAGACCCTCCCCAGTCTCTGCTAACCTGCCTCAGTGGCTGCAGTTATACTCAAATAGCTTAGTAAGGAAGCAAAGAATGCATAGGGATTTGAATAGATTTTTTTCACATTTGCCCACAGAAGTGAGTAAGAGTTAAGATAAATTTCAAAAGATCAGAATTTGACATCCAAGAATAAGGTTATGTGATATATAAGATAAAATGAGTATGTTTTGAATATTTTAAGGTATTACAGAATATAAGCAAAACTGGAATGTAAAAATAAGATATCATGAAAAAATACCAAGGATGTTTGAGAAAGAACCAAATAATGCTTTTACAAGTGAAAAGAATAATTATGTGAATAAAATCTTAATAGATGTTATCAACAAGTAATGCTAGAACAACTGGATAATTGTCTGGAAAAAATTGATCCTGAACTCTTAACTCCACCATAGAAAAACATAATTTGGAAAGGTTTATAGTCATAATTGTAAACACTAGCACAATAAAATTTCTAGAAGAAAATGTTGAATAGTACCTGCTCAACTTTTACTGTAGACAAAAGTCCTTTAGCTGCAACAAAAATTACCAAACATAAGAAAAGAAAATTGATAAATTGAATTTAATCAAAATTAAGAAACTTTGTTCATTCAAAGACATCTTTAATACATTTCAAATACACAGACTGGGAGAAAATATTTGTAATATGTGTATCTGATGAAAATTTACATCCAGAATGTATAAAGAATATAAATAAGTAATGAAAAGACAAATGACCCAATTAAAAATGGGCAAAATATTTGAACAATTTACAAATCTCTCTTTCTCCTCCTCTCTCACCAGCAAGCACAAGATAAGATGCTTCAAATCGTTAATCATAAAGGCAATGCAAATAAAACTGCTGCTGTCTGAATGTGTTCCCCAAACACAGACAGAGAGTACTTAGGGGTAAAGCCTCACGATGTCTGCATATCTCCCTCTGTCTCTGTCTCTGTCTTTTTTTCTCTCTACACATACATGTAGACATACACACACGTGATCTATGACGTGCAAACTGGGTCCATACTAAACAAAGCAGGATATATGGTCACTTTACTCATGTAATTAACATGCACAGATTAGCATGCTGTATTTTTTAACCTCTTTTCCATGGCCTAACTGTGGTTATGATGGTCGATTTTGTTGATGCAATTAATAATTCAGGTGTTCTCTTCTTCCTTTAGTATTCTAGTGCTTTCTTATAGATTTTCCAACAAATGTATTGATGAAGAAAATCACCCCAGAAAAAAAAGTCAGGTCTTTTAGAAATCACTACAATCTCCTGGCAGTTCTTTCAGTATTGTCTTCTATATAACGCTAAGCTCCTTCTTTGGTTCTTTTTTAATCAAAATTGTCGTTACTTAATAATTTATTCAGCCAGTATACTAAATTATAGGAAAGCATAGAGGTGAAATTTAGTCAACTTCTACAGCCATACTTGTTAAAACATTAAAATTCTTTTGCAATGATTGGTAAACAGCTGCTGACCCAAGGTCCTGCCCTACCAGTCCTGGACTCTGGACCCCAGTGTGCTTCCTGTGATACCCTAGGATGGCCCCTCAAGCCATCAACTAAAGTAGTAGGTGCAGGCGTAGCAGGGTACCCCTAAAATCCTGCTCAGTCTTAAGTTAGCATCCATGCTGATTGGCAAATGCCATGCAGGTAGCACTTGTTAGATACTTTGAAGAGCACCTTGGGGAGCAATCTTATAAGGCTAATATGGAGAGATCTCTTAGAAAAAAAAAGACAAGGTATAAGACAATGATTTTCGTCTAATTATTTATGTTCACTCTATATACACCTGCACATACATTTCTCATATGAATAACAGATTTAACTACTAATTGTGGATTATATATCGTTTTTATTTGTTTCCATCTTTATACTTTTATGTATTTAAAAAATTCAACATCTTTTTAAAAGTATAGGTGTTTTTTTGTTTTGTTTTGCTTTTCTGGAAGTCAAATTACATTTCCCATTGTGGGTACACTTATGACCTTCTTTCTATTTTTTCCATGATAGTAGAATATACTAACACAAAATTGGCCAGATTAATGTTTACTTAACCTATAAACCATCTAAAATTTAGAAGATAGATTTTGAGAGCTGTCTCCCAAGTGTTGTGCCATTAGTCTTTGACTGAGAATGATATATTAATATATATAGTATTATTTTGTTTTCTCTATATTAAGATATAGTTATAAACTATATATATATGCCTACATAAGCTATATATGGATATATATTATTAGCTATGTGTGGATATCTGTATGGCAACAACATAAAAAACTTGTTTTAAATAATATTTCTTCACCCATGCTCAAGGAAGCTATTGCAGTTTCATATTTCCATATTCTAACTTTTTATTATTTAATAATTTAAATTAATTTTAATTTTGTGATTTGATGACAATACCTCAGGTTTTATCATAAAATATAATTATATGTGACTCTGAATCTTGGAAAGATTCTTAGCCTTTCACAGGTATGAAAGCTTAGAAGCCCAAGTATGGGTAATTCCATCAAAATGTGAAAAGAATGATTTTGATCCACGAACAATTTTGTTGCTACCAGAAAATACAAATACATTGAGATGATAACAAAAGAGTGTTGTGGAAGATAAAAATACTTTCTGAAGAAAGAATTATGAAGATGTTGAGCTCTGGAGAGCTGAACTCCCACTGATTAGTGGTCCTCATATCTGTGATGTCAAGAAATGATGAAGAAAGAACAGGGTCGGGCAGTGAATGGAATGGTAATAGGCAAGAGAAAAGAGCCCAGTGAAACCATTCTGAAAGATCTTAGAAAGGCGCCTTAGAGCACAAGCTGGTAATTGTTTGAAAAAAGTTCCTAAAAGCGAATAAAATGTTCAATGTTTCAGGTAAAAAAGCAAACAGTACCAAAATGTTTTTTTCCTACAATACCTCAGTAATAAACGATTCATAAACTTTACTTAAATGTAGGCTTCTCTTTTCTTCAAGTAAGTTATTATCCAAATAATTTGAATAAAAAGACACTAATGATGCAGAGGATTGCTTTCTTCTGACCTAAAGTCCAGGCCTTCTTTTAGTTCCCTCTTGGCGGCATTTTAAGCTCTTGATCTCTTGTCTCATTGACGTGTTCTCCATTTTACCTTCCACAATGGTTTACTCTCCTGGTTCTCTTTCTGTCTGTTTGCTTTTCCTTCCTTTCCCTCTAACCCACTTAAGAGTACCGATTTTTCTCTTTAAATTATCTTTAATGATCCATCTGCTCTAATAATTTTAGCTGTTTTTTCTATGATATTTATTTCTAAACTTCTATCTGCATCACTAATACTTCATTTGTCCTGTTTATTTCCAACTGTCTGTAATGGGCACTCAAACCAGAATTCACAGCCCACTTGCCCAAATAACTCAGAAACATGATACCCAACTTTCCCATTAAGAAAATGGTTTCTGAAGTCAAATAGAACTGGATTCAAACTCAGTTATGAATTTTATTAGCTATGGGATTGTAGGGGTTGATTCTCTTCCCCCTATAAACTTTTGGGGACAAATGAGATGGGGTATGTGAGGCTATGTATCTGGCACATAGTAAGAGTTCAGTAATATTAAATTTATTCTCTTGCTTATCCTTTGATGTAGTAGGCAGAATAATGGCCACCTACAGATGCCCATATTCAAATCCCTGAAATCTGTGAATATGTTCTTGCAAAAAGGACTTTTAAGATGTAATTAACTTAAGTATTTTGATATGGAGACATTATCCTATATAATGGGTGGGTCCAGTGAAATCACAAGGGTCTTTATTAAGGAGAGGATAAATTTGTGCTATTTTAAGCCGCTAATCGTACAGTATTAGTTACAGCAGCCATAGAAAACTAATATGCTTGGAAATGCCATTCTTCAAGTTGAATGCAACTTCCAATGTTAATTTCTTCATTCTTTTTCTCTCCTTTTGTGTACCATGTTAAAAAAGTAAAAGTATCTGTTATTTCTTTCTTCAAGATGTCTGATTTACCTCTTCTCCAATGCTTCATGTATCTAGGTTACTATAAACATAACCTACCTATCTGTTGTTCCTGTTTCTTGATCATTTGAGAGTCAATCAATTCTATACACTATTAATATTATAAAATTACCAAAATACCCCAGTTTGATCTTTTTACTTCTATGTTCAAAATCCAACAATGGCTGTATTATCTACCATAGTAAGTTCATCTCTGGCTTGCTTGTCCCTAGTGTGACTTTCTAAGCAGCATTTCTCTCCACCCTTCTCCCACATTAAACTTTATGTTATCTAACTAGTCTATATTATTGCATTATGCACAATCACTTTTGCTTCTTTGTCTCTGCTCATACTTTTCCCATCTCCTGGATCCCTCTATCTTTTGCTTTCTACCCTTTCAAATTGATGTCTCTCTTAATAGCTGGGCAAATCATAATAGTCCTGACCCTTTTCATTAACTATTGCAGAAGTTAGAAGAGTTTCCCTCTTGAGAATGATCTATTAGTTCCTTACAGTTCAGCTCTTGATGACTCTTTAATTGCTTCACGTAATTTGCTCTTTTCTCCACAACTAAAGTATAAGCTTTGTTATACGGTGGAGACATCTCACACCTTCTAATATGATTATATATGTATACATAAAAATATGTATATATATATATATATATATATATATATATATATATATGGATATATAATGAAATAATATAACATATTATAAATGATCATATATTTGAAATTTATGATGAAAAGTTATCTTAAAATAGATTATCTATATTTTATTTCCCCTGTATGAAAAAGTTTTTAAGTATATATATCTTATTTATAAAATAAAAATTTTTATGCATATGCCAAATTTGCAATGACTGATCTGACTTGAAAGAAAAATCATAATAATACAATAATTTTGATATACATAGTAATAGCAATTTGTAGAAGCATAGGTTCTTGACGTTTTCAAGATTTAATGTCCTAAATCAATGATATACTGTGTTCCCATTTTTTTAATGCATGCACTCATTTCCCAGTGTATTAGTCCATTTCTGTTGCTTATAACAGAATACCTGAAACAGTAACATATAAAAAATAGAATTTTATTTCTTACAGTTTGGGAGGCTAGGAAGTCTGGGCCTTCTTCTGGCTGGGAACTCTCTAAAGGATCCTGTGGCAGCCAGGAAGGGTATCACATGGCAAGAATGTGCTGAACAAGAGAGCTAACCTGCTCACTTGCTCACCTTATAAAGCCCGTTACTTCATGAATGGATCAATCCATTCACAAGGGCACAGTTCTCACAATCTAATCACCTCTAAAGGTCTCACCTTTTGAATACAATAATTATATTTCCCACCCTCTTAACACTGTTACAATACATACACTTTAGGGGGCACATTTAGCCCACAGCACCCAGTAAGCACTTTTCGCTAACTTGCCAGTAGTGTTTTAATTTACATTTCTCTGATGATTATAGATGTCGAGCATTTTTTTCATATAAATGTTGGCCATTTGTATGTTTTCTTTTGAGAAATGTCTATTCAGGTTCTTTACCCATTTTTGGTTTTCTTGTTATTAAGTAGTTTGAGTTCCTTTGTATATTTTGGATATTAGTCCCTGTTTGAATGTATGATTTGCAGATGTTTTCTCCCAATTTGTGGGTTGTCTCTTCATTCTGCTGTTTCCTTTGCTCTGCAGAAGCTTTTTAGTTTGATGTACTCATTTGTCTATTTTTGCTTTCGTTGCCTATACTTCGGCCCTTAGCCAAGAAATCACTGCCCAGACCAATGTCATGGAGTTTTTCCCACATTTTCTTCTAGTGGTTTTACAGTTTCAGTCCTATCTTTAAGTCTTTTATCCATTTTGAGTTTGTTCTTGTATAAGGGGTATAATAAGGGTCCATTTTTATCTTTCTTTGTTTTTCCAGCACTGCTTATTGAAGAGACTTTTCTTCCTCCATGTGTTTTTGGCACCTTCGTCCAAAATTAATTGACCATAAATGTATGGGTTTAATTCTGGACTCTCTATACTATTTCATTAGTCAAATATCCAGCACTTCTGTAAATGTATTGGGGAAAACTAACCTCCATGGGAACCGGTTGATTCCGATCATACAGAAAGGCCGAGTAAGTTCAGAAGCAGACTATCAAGAATGAAACAATAATTTGATTGAAACTGTATAAGAAGAGAACAGCTTATTCCCCGAGAAGATCAACAGTCCAGAAAAGAAAACAAAACAAACAAAAATCTAGACCTTGTCTTGGCTAATGATCTGGTTATTTTTTATGAGGAGGACATGGAAATATACATAAATGTGCCAACATATTATTTCTTGTTTTATGTAAATATACCGAGGTTGATTGTACAAGAAAAGAAACATGATTGTCTATACTGAGAGTTTACTCATTGTCTGTTAATCCTCTTGTGATCTATACCTCATCTGGTGAATCTTAAACTTGGGACATTCCCTCCTGCTCTGAATAGGAAGTATAAAAACTTCAGGGTCAAGAGAAAGGATTTTCTGTCTCAAAGCTTCTTGATATTGACATTGCTTGCTTTATCCTTGTGCCTTTAACCCTTAAAGTCTGATTTATCCTGGCTACTTAAGGATCACTACTTCTGTAAACCTTAAAACCAGCATTCGGCCAGATTCTTTACTCCTTTGCTAACTCTGAGCCTGCTTTTTATATCCTATATATGTTCTGCTAACTACATCTGTGCTTCCAAAAGCCTTGGCTTCTCATTTTACCAAGAATCAATTATATTAATTTCTGATATTATATTAATTATATTACTTATATTAAGTTCTAATATAATATAGATTATGTTATACTTGCATAATTATATTGTTCTAATATTGTATTCCTCTGAAATAATTTACTGTGTTGAAAGATCTGTGATCAGACAACAAATATCACATCATTAGCAATTTGATGTAGAATCATTAGAACCTAGAAAAGACTTCCAATGATGCTTATTAACACAACTGTATCATTTACATTTTTATCCCCTTCTCAAGGCATAAAATCATATTGTTTTTCTAAACAATAGAAGTATCCTAGATGGCTATGTGCATTTTGGTTGATGTGAATGATCAAAAACAAAGATATAATCTCTTTCAGCCTAAGTCACCTTTCCTTTTTTCCACCTCATAACTCAATATCCAAGTCCACCAAGAGAACCTTTTGAAACCACAAAATAGCTAAGTTCTACTATTTGCCTTTACAACAAATATGTAAGCCTAGGAGGCTCTCTTCAATGGGAAAATCAGTCCTGTAGAAGGAGTTTATATATCAATGTGTACTATATCTCAAAAATACTTTAACTCTTGGGAAGTTGGTTACCTTATTTATGGGCATAATGATACCAAGGTACATTAGGATTATTCTGAATATAAAATAAATAAAATATAGTATATTTGGCATACGCTTATATCCCAAAGGCTGTGTGTGACTTTTTATTGCCCATGGATGAATGCTCTTTCGTGTTTATAAACTATATTTTGATGTAGTCTTCAAATTGGGGAGCAAGTGAAACTTCACTTCTAATAAAGACTGGTATACATATTGCATTCACTCACACATCACAGGCAGCATCTATGCCCACTTTCATAGAGTGAGCTGTATAGGTGGCTGCCCCTTGTTTCCTACAGAAAACTCTCTCAGCTGTAGCTGAACACACACACAACTTTTGACCTAATATTTACTTTGTAGACTTTACAAAATATGGAATATTTTGGACGGAGAGAAATGGCATGTCTTCACAGAGTTCCATCTGTTACAAAAGGAAGAATGATCTTAATGCTATTTCTGCATTTAAAAAATTTTATATGAGTGAAACTGTTTTCAATTCTATTAGTTCTTTAGTAGGCAACCAGTTACAACATTTAAAAATTTTTTATGTGTGAAAAGTATATCTGAAATAACGAATTCAGTTTTGAATATATTGTTGCTCAATGCCGATATAAAAATATGGGACTTGAACAAAACTCCATGCTTATGATTTAATAATATATATAGATAGGCCTAGGAAGTGAGTGTATAAATAATTAGCACTTGCCAGTGGTATGTTGTTCATTGTGGCCGTGTTATGTAGTGATGAGGTCTATTATTTACCCATTCTTTACCTTCTCCATATGGAAATCCAACTTGGTTATTAAAATATATTCATACTATGAGGACATTCTACTACATGTTGAGCTTGAAATAAGGACTCTGGGGCCAGCCCGGTGGCGCACTTGGTAGAGTGCGGCGCTTGGGAGCGCTGCGGCGCTCCCGTCGAGGGTTCGGATCCCATATAGAGACCGGTCCACTCACTGGTTGAGCGCGGTGCAGGCGCGCCACCGAGGGTTGCGATCCCGTTACCGGTCACGAAAAAAGACAAAAAGGAAAAAAAAAAAAAGAAATAAGGACTCTGAAACCATACAGTCTTCTATGTAGTAACAGTTTCACTAAGGTGAGAATACGCATATGAAATGATCACATGAGTATAAATTTTTGTGAAGGACATGTGACATCAATAGAAACATCTCAAAAATTAAAATTTGAATTAATGGTTTTTTGCCATCATAAAACTGGAAATTTTGCACCATGAGTTCTATGAGTTCTATCTATACAGAAGGGCAGTTTTTAATGGAATAAAGGAAAAGGAGCCTATTTTTTCCTATTACTATAACTCGTCTGACTTTTTAAAAAATCACTGGGTTGGCAATTACTTTTATCATCATTCAGGGACAGGGTTAGGTATGAACCAGTTAAATAATAGAAGGTTTTTGAACACATCAGCAAGAAAATAGAAAATACGTTGTGCTTAGTTCATTGGCAGCTGCTCTTATTTGTTTAATTCACTTTGTTGAACATTGTAATTTAAGCATAATTTGCTTTTATAGATTATAGTTGACAACAGACTTAACAGAAATGAATGTTCCTAACAGTTACTTATCAATGCAAATTTCTCAATGAGAAAATTCAGTCTTCTGGTAAATGATGAGTTTATCTCACAAGTACTGGTAACACTACAAATGGAGAATATTATCAGAATAACCTTTGGGAAACAGTCTAGAAATGTAGAGGTGTAGGATTTTCAAATGAAAGACTGAAATGCTCATTTATTGCACATAAACTCATTAAGTGATTTATCTATTTAATCAACTACGTTTTGAAGAGCTAAAATGTAAATGAAGTCCAGTAACAATAAAGCCAAGCTACAAAACACAGTTACTACGCACGGGTTCATGGGGTCAAGCAAGGTTTATGTTGTGTCGTCTGAATTCTCCATTCATAATGGACTAGTATGATATATGAACACATAGACTATAAACTTTAGTATTAGCATATCCCTTGAGTCTTTCAACTTTGGTTTAAAAAAACCAGCAAAAATAGAATAAGATATACACTCTGTCACTCCAAAAATATTCTTTACTATGTTTCACATTACACATTTTATGACAATTGTCACAAGGCCAGAATTCATATTTAAAAATTACTGAAATTCATTTATGTAAGCAGGGCCCATTTCACGTAGGATAGAATGATAGCAGTGGCAAATAAAAAAGAATGGGATGCCTTGGGAGTTATTTGCTTGTTTGACATCCATATACATTTTGTTAGCTGCCATGTTTTGAATGTGATAATAACAGATAGAGTGGAAACTAAAGCTCCCATCCCCGTTAAATTGACTTTGGCAATTACACCTCTGGTATATACTGTTTATCTCTTCCTCTATCCAGTATAAAAATTATATCTGTCAGAAAATATGGACTTTTTATGCAATCACTTATTGATTCATGACTGTGAGAAAGCCATAGAAATAAAAAATATGGAAATAAAACATGGTTACATAGTAAAGTGTGAGCACTGTCTGGAGATAAAGAGAAAATTTATGTTAGCATTGAAATGAAGAGGAAATATCTTTGGGTTTAGCATTGAAGTTATTAAGGATTTGACTAAGATGGAATATGGCCACCACTGAAAATTTTAAAATGTATTATGAATTTAAAAGTCTATACATGTATAATATTGTACATATTTGATTGAAAATATATTAGTGAAAATTAAAGATTCAAGAATTTTTATAATCAGTTTAGAAAACTTTTTCACCTTTTTATCTAATCATGTGATTTTCCATAGTTGTTCTTTATGTCCCTGGAGGTATTCTAGCTGAACTATATGGGAAGGGAATGTGGGGACTGTGTGTTTCTTGTTTACCTTGGTAAATGTATTGCTTAGTCTGGTCCTGGCATATGGTGAGGATTCGGTGAATATTTTATTTTTTATTAGTAAATGAGTAAATGAGAGAAAATACTCAATTTTGAGAAAAGATTTATTTTAATAAAAGTCAGTTGTCATAGATAAGTTGACTATGCCTTTTGTGATTGCTATCAGTAAATAGATTAAATTATTAGCATAAACTTCAGGCTCCATCTGTTTGTCTTTTTGATTGATTTCACAAATAAATTTTGTGGGATTTTTTTTTTTTTTTACCAAGACAATACTTATTAAAACCCCTTATAAATTTCAAATATGCACCTGTGTTGGGTCATTGTTCCTCACTTAAAAACATAAAGATTATGGGTTTTAATTTTACCCACAAAACCAGAGGCATGTATTCTTATGGTTAGACTTGCTCTCTGCCTGGAAAATAACACTGGCATTAATCCAAGTAACTTAAAATTGAATTCAAAACCTTCAGGGCTGGCTGGTTAGCCCAGTGGGTTAGAGCATGGCACTGATAACACCAAGGTCCAGGGTTCTATCCCTGTACCAGCCAGCCACCAAAAAAAGAATCAAAAACCTTTGGAAGAATTTGGTGATTTTTGTTTGTTTCTTGTTTTCAGCCTTACTGTTAAGGGCATTTCAGACTGATCAAGAAGAAAGGGGAGCCTTTCCCAAACAATGCTCAAATTCCAGCCTGAGGAGAAATATTAAGCAACGTTCACCAAAATACTATCCGGCATCATGAACTTTCATCAGAGCGGATTTTTACTCAACCAGTGATACATAGTCAAGTGTGGTCTATACCTCCTCACACTGAGTCTCTTTCTATTCATAACTTAAACCCCTCAAATACTCCTATTCTCACCCAGAACAACAAATATGTAACCTCCCACCTTTGAGAAAACATGAAATATCATTGTATATGAGATCACGTATATAAACCCTAAAACATAAAGACATTTTTATATTTTAATTCGTGGAAACTAAAAACCAAGGTATCCCATGATAATATCAGTTAATGCTCTTTTAATCTTGATCCCTTTGCTATGATTTGTTGGTGGGTGTAATATTACAATGTGACTCCTTCCTTTTCATGTCCCCGTTCCTTTCCTCTTTCCCAGTCTTTTCACTGCCTCTCCCCTCTCCCTGCACCACCGACCCCTGCCCCATCCACACTATGCTACTACAATGAAGGTTTCATGTAAAGCCCCAAAGACAATTAATTCTGATTATGCCATTCATTCCTGCCTCTCATCCCTACGCGAGCCTCTCTCAGATTCTCATTCCTTGACCACCCTATGTGTCGTCCCCAAAGCTCATTCTTCTCTAGCCCTGCTCCCTCCACAGTGTTTTCATGGTGCCCCCAGGAATCCTCTTGCTACTGCAACAAGCTCCCATGCATCCTTACCTGTACTTCCATACCCTAATTGCAGCACAGCACTTCCTAGCTGCACTTTTTTCCCTGTAGATTGCTCAGGTGGAGGCTGACTAAAGGTCTGGGAGATGACATTGGCATTCTCCTAAATCTCCACAGCTGCTTTAATGTCACTGTTCTTCTGTGAAGTTATACCACGGTTTAGCCTTCTTCATCTTCCTTTACCAACCTCTAGGTACATTCTTCACCTTATTGAGGACTATGACAACTAGTTCAAATTTTAATTCTGACTTAAATCATTCAAAATTTTAACCCTTTAGTTCCTTGATTTCATGTTAATTACCCTCACATCCAACCTCAATTTGCAGCCTGTTATAAGATGTTTCCATTATTGCTTTCAACTTTGCTACCTCTTAATTCTCATATTCCTGTATTCAGTGCTTTGATATGCTTACTATTCTTTGATGTCTTTTTTTATGGTAATCTTTTGAAATTTCTCATAGAGATGTCCAAGTGGAAACTTGCCCCTTATTCCAGTCTATCAGCTACCTTCTAGCCTCTTTTCTTTCTCTACCAATCTAAAGCATACAGGCAATCACATCTACTCCTCTCTTGCCAGAGCCCCCAATAAATTGTCTTTCTCCTGTATTCACATGTAAATCCCTGGGTGTGTAGACAGGTACTTCTTGATCCTACTATGGCATCTTGTAATGAACTCCTCCCACAGTTCTGCAATTTATTTGTTCTTCCTTCTCTCACCTGCTACATTCTAAATTGATGGAAAAAAGGACACTGTTCTATTAATTCTTTTTATCCCGTTTCAACCTACCATGATGTTTAGTCCCTAAGATATGCCTAACATACTTATTGAAAGAATGTATGAATACATCCTCATTATTTTTTATTTTTTTAAATTGACAGATAAAATTGTATGTATTTACCATGTACAATGTTTTGAAGTATATATATATATATATAAAACATGGAATGACTAAATCTAGCTAATTAACATACACATTACTTCATATCATATCATTTTTTCTTTTTCTTTTTTTTTTAATTTTTATTTTGTCAATATACAATGTAGTTAGTTATTGTGTCCCATCACCAAGACCTCCCTCCCTCCTCCCTCTCCCCCCTCCCACCCAGTCATTTTTTCTGTAAGAACAGTTCCATGCACTATCTTAGCATTTTTCAAGAATAAAAAATAGTATTAATTATAGTCACCTTGTTATACAGTAGATTTCTTCAACTTATTTCTAAAAAGCTTCTGCACAGCAAAGGGAACAATCATAGAGTGAAAAGACAACCTACAGAATGGGAAAAATATATTTGCAAACTATACATCTGATAAGGGGTGAATATCCAAAATGTATAACAAACTCAACTCAATAGCAAGAAAACAAATAACTAGATTAAAAATGGGCAAAGGACCTGAATAGACATTTCTCAAAAGAAGACATACAAATGGTCAACATTCTCATTCTTTAAAGAGAGAAAAAGAATTTTCAGGAAAGTTTCAAAAAAAAAAAAAAGTTTTGTAAAGGGCTGTTTTATCAACTCAATCACTCTAGTTTGTCTTTGATTTTAAAAGTATACCCAGTGTAGCAGACACCACCATGTTATGTCCCACTCCCCTCAGATCCCTTTACCAAGCTGGCTGTTCTTGTTGGGTTTTTTATCCCAAGCCATCATCTGTGACTCTTTTTGAAAACTGCTCGTAGGCTGCCACTGCTTTGCCTATGCACAGAAGGAGCAGGAAATGCCTGAAAATGTATGTCTCTTTGGGGCTAGCCCTTAGCCAAGGATTTTGTACCCAGGGGTCTAAATACTCCAGCTCTTTGCTTTTGATCCAGGCTATTCTGAGGTGTTTCATGTAATGGCTCCAGAGCTCCCTGCTAGATTGACCCAAAGTTATCCACTGTGGGACTTTGACTGTTATCTTGGATTTGTTTGGCTGCATTTCTTCCCAGTCCCACATCCCCACGTTTCTACTGGTTTTCTTGGGAACATTTCTTAATAAATCACATTTTCATAAATCTTTCAGAGTGTGTTTCTGGGGAACCAACCTAAGGCACCTACTAAAATATGAGTGACATATATATTACACATTAAATTAATAACATGTTGAATAACTAACCAATAACCATATAAAATTTACATAGCTCCAAAAGTACATGACCACTTAAAACTGTTCATCTTAGCACAGAGAAAACCACTTAATCACATAACACTCATTTCCATAGAATCCTTCAGTTGAAAAGTCAAATTTTCTCAAGAGCTGGCTTTTCCTCTTTTAGTTCCTCTTAAAAATTTCTAAAACACTTTATTATGTGTGAAAATATTTGGTAGTCACAAATAGTATTTAGACAAGGATCTTGTGTCTACATCTTTTGGTATTTCAGCAAAAATATAGTTTCCACCTTATGACCATCACTAGCATCTTATAATTATAATTTAACAACTTTAGAATTAGATCTTAATCTAAATGTAATGTGTTATGTAGCAACCATTAGTTCATAATATTTCATACTGCAACTGATAGGAAAACAAGACTGATTATTGCAAAAGTATCATTGTCTCTGGTTCGAAATGGACTTCATGTCAGTCTCTGTGCTCCTGCTTCCTTGTCATGTTCAGCTAATACAAAACAACCTAACTATCCCATGTTTATCAGGCCATTGAAAAATAAAGTATAAAGAGAAGAGATGCAAGGAGATGATAGTAGATCAAAATCCTTTGGTTACTTAAATATGTATTTCGCTAAAATATTAAAACAATTTTTCTGTACATGTACTTTAGTAAAAACCTTTAAATTTATTTGTATTTAATTTTTTCTCTATTGAAATATAATGTAAATGTGGGAGAGTAGGCATGTCATTAATATTCACCTTAATAAATTTTCATATACTGCATGTCATCACGTAACAGCACCTAGATCATGAAATAGAACATTGCTAGTACCCAAGCATCACTCAACCTCCTCCCACTCACAACGCCCACCAAGGGGTTTGTTTGTTCTTGTGCATAGTAAATATGGAATAATAAAGTCTGAACTTTTTTTCCGTGTCCGGCAACGGATCGCAACCCTCAGTGTCACCCCGTACCGGACTGGGACCGGCAACGGGATCGCAACCCTCGGTGTTGCCCCCGTGCCTCGCTCAGCCAGTGAGCGGGAACCGGTCTGTATGTGGGATCCGAACCCTCGGCGGGAGCGCCGCTGCGCTTCCCAAGCGGCACACTAGCGCAGTGCGCCACCGGGCCGGCCCCGAGTCTGAACTTTTTTTTATGTCTGACCTCTTTTGCTTAAAGTTATGTATGTGAGGTTCATTTATACTTTTGTGTGTAGTTGAAGTTTATTTACTCTCATTGCTCTGTAGTAGTTTTCTGTTGTGTGAACATATCACCATTTACTTTTTTATTTCACTACTGATGAACACTTGGGTTGTTTCCATGTTTTGACTATTAAAATAATGCTGCTATGACCACCACAGTTCATGTTTCGGGGGTCAAAGGGCATGTACTTGTTTAGCTTTCGTAGATTTGACAAATGGTTTTCCAAAGTGTTTGGGTCATTTATACTCAGAGAATTTCATTTATTTCATATCCTCACAATAGTTTGTTACCAATTTATTTAAACAATTTAAAAAATTTTAATGATATATTTTATTTAACCCAAATTCCACAGCATTATAATTTCACAATGTAATCAATGTAAAAATTATTAATAAGATATTTTACATTATTTTTACTGTCTTTAAAATTTTTTTAAACATTTAATTGTATATATATATTTGTGGGGTACAGTGTGTTGTTTCAGTACATGCATATAATGTACATTGATTCACTTGGGGTAGATAGCACAGTTTTGTACCTGTTAGTTTACTGTTCCCCTCATCCCCTTCCTCACTCCCTCCCTGGCCTGGTAACCATTATTCTACTCTCTACTTCTATGAAAGCCACTTTTTGTTTAGGTTCCACGTACCAGTGAGGTTATGCGTATTTGTCTTTCTGTGCCTTACTTCATTTAACATCACTGTTGCTGCAAATGACAGGATTTTATTTTTCATTTCCATTGTGTATATATGCCACAGTTTTTTTTTTTTTTATCCATTCATCTGCTGATAGGCATTTAGGTTGATTGCATCTCTTGGCTATTGTGAATAGAGTTGTAATGAACACGGTAGTGTCTCTTCAATATATTGCTTTCTTCTGGGTATATATCCAGAAGTGGGATTGCTGGGTCATAAGGTATTTCAATTTTAAGTTCTCTGAGGAACCTCCATACTGTTTTCCACAATGGCTGTGCCAAATTACATTCCCACCAACAGTGTAGAAGAATTCCCTTTTCTCTGCATCCTTCCCAGCATTTATTTTCTTTTTAATAACGGACATTCTAACTGGAGTGAGATGGTATCTCATTATGGTTTTAATTTGCATTTCCCTGATGATTAGTGATGTTGAGAATTTTTTGATGTGCCTGTTGACTATTTGTATGTCTTCTTTTGAGTAATGTCTGTTCAGGTCCTTTGCCCAATTTTTAATTGGGTTATTTGATTTTGCTGTTGAGTTGTTTGAGTTTCTTATATATTCTGGATATTAGCCTCATCTCTGATGTGTAGTTTGCAAACACTTTCTCCCATTTTGTAGGTTGTCTTACTTGGTTCATTGTGTTTTGCTGTGCAGAGCTTTTCAGTTTGATGTAGTCCCATTTATATATTTTTGCCTTAGTTGCCTTTATAGTATTGTTAAAAAAGCGCTGCCAGTTCCCATTTTGTGTAGCATTTCTATGTGTTTTCTTCTAGTAGTTTTATAGTTTTTGGTTTTAAATTTAGGTACATAATCCATTTTGAGGTGATTTTTGTGTATGGTGAGAAATAGGGGTCTAGTTATAAACTTCATGTGGATATCTAGTTTTCCCAGTACCATTTATTGAAGAGGCTGTCCTTTCCCTGCTGTATATTCTTGGCACCTTTGTCAAAACTCAGTTGACTGAAAATGTGTGGGTTCATTTTTGGGCTCTCTATTCTGTTCGATTGGGCAATTTGTCTGTTTTTATGCCAGTACAATGCTGTTTGGGTTATTTTAGCTTCATAATATATCTTGAAGTCAGGTAGTATGATGCCTTCCAAACTTGTTATTTTTGCATAAGATTGCTTTGGCTATATAGGGTCTTTTATGGTTCCATAAAAATTTTAAGATTGTTGTTTTCTTTTTCTGTGAAGAATGTTATTGGTATTTTGATAGAGATTGTACTGAATCTGCAGATTGCTTTGGGTAATATGGATATTTTGATGATATTAATTCTTTCAACCCATGAGCAGGGGATATCTTTCCATTTTTTTGTGTCTTCAATTTCTTTCACTATGTTTTATGGTTTTCATTGTACAGGCCTTTTAGCTCGTTGGTTACATTTACTCCTAAGTATTTCATTTTTTGGTAGATATTGTGAATGGGATTACTTTCTTGATTTCTTCTTTACCTATTTCATTATTGACATATAGGAATGCTATTGACTTTTGTGTGTTGATTTTGTATCCTGCCACTTTCCTGAATTCATTTATTAGTTCTAGCAATTTTTTGATAGATTCTGTAGTGTTTTCTATGTATATGATCATGTCTTGTGCAAATAGCGATAATTTGTCTTCCTCCTTTCTGGTCTGGATGCCCTTTATTTCTTTATCTTGCTGTATTGTGCTTCCTAGAATTTTCAGTACTATGTTGAATAGGAATGAGGAAAGTGGGCATCCTTGCCATGTTCCAGATTTTAGAGGAAAAGGCTTTAATTTTGCCTGTTCTGGATGATATTACCTGTAGGTTTGTTGTATATGGCTTTTATTGTATTGAGATACATTCCCTCCATACCTAACTTGTTGAAAGTTTTAGTCATGAAGATGTGTTGGATTTTATCAAATGCTTTTTCTATGTCTATTGAAGTAATTATATTTTTTCCTTCATTCCATTGTTGTAATATATCACATTTATTAATTTGTGTATGTTGAACCATCCTTGAATCCCTGGGATGAATCCCACTTGACCATGGTAAATGATCTTTTAAATATGTTGTTGGGTTAGGTTTGCTAGTATTTTGTTGAGGATTTTTGCATCTATGTTCATTAGGGATACTGGTCTGTAGTTTTCTTTTTCTTTTTGTGTTTTTCCAGTTTTGGTATGAGAACAATGCTGGCCTCATCAAATGAGTTTGGAAGTATTCCCTACTCTTCATTTTTTTGAAAGAATTTGACAAGTATTGGTATTAATTCTTTCTCAAGTGTTTGGTGAAATTAGGCAGTGAAGCTGTCTGGTCCCAGGGTTTTCTTTGTTGAGAGGCTTTTTATTACTGTTTTAGTCTCGTTAATTATCATTGATCTGTTTGTTTCATAATTCTTCATGATTCAACCTTGGTAAATTGTATGTGTCAATGAATTTATCCATTTCTTCTAGGTTTTCCAGTTTAACATATAGTTGTTCATAACAGTCTTCTATGATTATTTGTATTTCTGTGGTATCAATTGTAATATCTCCTTTTTTGTTTCTGGTTTTACTCGAATCTTCTCTCTTTTTTCTTTTCTTTGTTAATCTAGCTAAAGGTTTGCCAATTTTATTTATCTTTTTGAGAAATCAACTCTTTGTTTCATCTGTCTTCTGTATTGTTTTAAAAATTTCTAGTTCATCTATTTCTGCTCTGATCTTTGTTGTTTCTCTACTTTTACTAATTTTGGGTTTGGTTTGTTCTTGTTTTTCTAGTTCCTTGAGGTTTAACATTAGGGTGTTTATATGAAGTCTTTCTACTTTTTTGATGTAGGCATTTATTGCTGTAAACTTCTCTCTCAGAACTGCTTTTGCTGTAATCCATAGATTCCGGTATGTTATGTATTCATTTTCATTTGCTTCCAGGAAGTTTTAAGTTTCTTTTAAAATTTCTTCTTTGACCCATTAATTGTTTATGAGCATGTTGTTTAATTGCCATGTTTTTTACAGGTTACAATGTCCCTTCTGTTACTGATTTCTAGTTTTGTTCCTCTGTGGTCAGACAAGATAGTTGGTATGATTTTAATTTTTTTACATTCATTAAGATTTGTTTCGTGACCTAACATATAGTTTATTGTAGAAAATGTTCCATGTTCTGCTGAGAAGAATGTATATTCTGCAGCTGTTGAATAAAATGTTCTATAAATGATTGTTAAGAGTCTAGAGTAGAAATGAACTCTGATGTTTCTTGGTTTGGTTCCTATCTGGATGATCTGTCCCTTGCTGAAAGTGCAGTATTTAAGTACCCAACTATTTCTGTGTTGGAGTCTATTTCTCCCATTCAGTCTAGTAGTATTTCCTTTATACATTTGGGTGCTCCAGTGTTGGGCGCATACATATTTAGAATTGATATATCCTCTTGTTGGATTTGTCCCTTTATCATTATATAATGACCTTCTTTATCTTTTTTTTTAACTTTCCTTAGTTTAAAGTCTCTTTTATCTGACATAAGTATAGCTACTCCTGCTCTCTTTTGATTTCCGTTTGCATAAAATATCTGTTTCCATCCCTTCACTTTCAGTCTATGTGTGTCCTTATAGGTGAAGTGAATTTCTTGTTGCCAAAATATTGTTAGTTCTTGTTCTATAATTCGTTCAGCCACTCTGTTTTAATTGGGGAATTTAGTCCATTTACACTTAGCATTATTACTGATATAGACGGACTTGTTATTGCCATTTTGTTACCTCTTTTTCTGGTTGTTTTGTAGATCCTTTTTTTCTGGTTTACTGTATTTCTTTGAGATTAAATGGTTTTCTGTATTTGTATATTTTTGATGTCTTGCATTTTTTGTATGTTTAATGTAGGTTTTTGTGTTATGATTACCATGAGGTTTACAAAAAACCATGTTACAGTTATAACAAATTAGTTTAAACTAGTAACAACTTTGAATGCTAAGAAAAAAGAAAAAAAAAACCAAAACCAACTCTGCATTTTGACATCATTCCCCCACTTTTTCATATTTTGTTGTTTCAAGTTACATCTTTTGATATTGTGTATCCCTTATATGATTGTTGAATTTATTATTATCATGTTGGGTTTATCCTTTAGTCTTTATAGTAAGGATATAAGTGGTTTATTCACCACCCTTATAACATTGGAGTATTCTGAGACTGTCTGTGTACTTACATTACTAGTGAGTTTTGCACCTTCAAGTGTTTTTCTGTTACACTTTACTGTTGTCTTCTTTCATCTTGAAGAACTCCCTTTAACATATCCTGTAAGGAATGCTTAGTGTTGATGAATTTTCTTAGCTTTTGTTTGTCTGGAAAAGACCTTATTTCCCTTAAATATTTGAAGGTTACTTTTACTGGATACAGAATTTTTGACTGACAGTTTTTCTTCCTTCAGCACTTTGAATATATCATCCAACTCTCTCCTGGCCTATACGGTTTCCACTGAGAAATCTGCTGAGAACCGTAGTGGGGCTCTATTGAATGTTGTGTTTCCTTTTTCTTGCTGCGGTCAGTATTCTTTCTTTGTCTTTGGTTTTTGATAATTTGCTTATGATGTGCCTTGGGGTGTCCCTCTTTGGATTAAATTTGATTGGTGACTTCTGAGCTTCTTGTACCTGGATGCTGTCATCTTTCTCCCTGCTTGGGAAATTTTCAGCCATTATTTCTTTTAGTATGCTTTCTAGGTATCGTTCTTCTTTTTGGTCTCCTTTGGGTATGCCAATTATGTGTAAGTTATTTTGCTTGAAAGAATCCCATGATTGCTACAATTCTATTTCATTTTTTCTTATTCTTTCTTCTTTTTCCTCCTCTGATTGGATAATCTCATATATTATATCTTTGAGCTCACTGATTATTTCCTCTGTTTGATCAAATTATTACCTCTGCTGTCAGCTTTCTGTAGTTTTTTTTTTTTTTGTCTTTTTTCCGTGTCCAGCAATGGATTGCAACCCTCAGTGTTGCCCCCGTACCGGACCGGGGACCGGCAACGGGATTGCAAACCTCGGCGTTGCTCCCGTGCCTCGCTCAGCCAGTGAGCGGGAACCAGTCTGTATGTGGGATCCGAACCCTCGGGCGGGAGCACCGCTGCGCTTCCCAAGCGGCGCACTATCCAGTGCGCCACCGGGCTGGCCCAGCTTTCTGTAGTTTTTCAGTCAGATAATGTATTCTTTATTTCTAGAATTTGTATTTTTTTATGTGATTACATTTCTTTGTCAAGTTTCTCATTCTGTTCCTGGATTGCTTTCCAAATATTCCAAATCTTATTTAATATTCATTTGTATTTTTTGTAAATCCCTGATCATCTTTAAGAGAATTATTCTAAATTCTTTGTCAGACATTTCATAAATTTGCTATTCTTCTGTGTTTACTGCTGGCACTTTGTGGGTTTCCATTGGTGGTGTCATACTTTTCTGTTCTTTCTTGATCATTGTTTATCTGTCTTGATGTCTGGGCATTTGAGGGGATGGCTACCTCTTCCAAGTTTTATAGATGTTCTTTGCTGGTGTTAGACCTTCACTGCTCAGTATCAAAAATTTGTTTCTGGTCTGTGGGTTTTTTTTTTTTTTTTCCATTTTGTGGTGTGTTAATAATAAGCAACACCACTTAACCCCTGCATTGGAACTAATTTCCTGTCCTGTGGTTAATTCCCTGATTGAGGGAAACTTCCAGTGGGGACTGAAAATTGAACTATGTGCCTAAATATGAACTAAATTGCTGCCATGCTGTCATTTCTCAGACTGGGAAAAACTTTTTGTATGGACCAGACTTTAATTATTGGCCTTTTAGTCACTTCTGGATCATGTGGGGTTACCACAAATGCAGAGAGGTGTGTGGAAATTCCAGCTCAGGACTGAGTCTTTCCTGCAAACTGTGCCCTCTGCAGGTCTATCGCACTGACCAGGCTTCGCCATGTGGTGTACCTGTTGACTAGAAGGCAGATCAGCTGCTTATGCTACTCCCCGATGCACTGCTGGTTTACTAGCTCCCCACCCTCAGTAATGCAAGTGTTTTCCCTGGGACAGCTCTTGCATGACTCCCCTGTGAAGCCTCACTGACCTCTGGGTGATTCTATCCTTCTGTCGGCTGCAGACTTTCCCTCCTATGTGGGTGCAGGGGAAGCTTGCAAGCAGCTTTGCTTGCCTGGGAAATCAAATGGTTTGCTGAGGTGATATGTCTACCTATATCTATATTTATATCTATATATCTATATCGGTCACAGCACCCTTCTTACTTGAAGACTCCAAGTAGCTTCATGCAAAGGGCTCTGCTGTGGCTTTGCATTCTCCAGGTAGCTTCTCTGTCTGTGTGCTGGTAGCTACTCCGCATGCTGTGCCATGCTAGCCCAGGGAGTGGCTGGTTTGGTTGTGATAGGAGTGATCCCTCCTCCTGCTTACAGCAGCTTTCCATGCCTTTGTGGACTCAGAGGCTCTCTCCTCCTCTTCCCCCAAGTTCCAGTGATTTCAGGATTACAGTTTTTTTTTTTAATAGTTGTAAGTTTATCTCTTATGGGAGCATGGTTGACACAGAGAACATCTATTTTGCCCTCTTGGTGACATCAGAAATAGATTTTTCATTTAATTTTTACATATATTTCATTGTAAGTTAACTTAATTTTTAGGATGACAAATGACTTTATTTTTGCATGTTTATTGGCCATTTTTTAAATTAAAATTTTATACAAATGAAATGTAAATACAAATAATTTGATATAAATACACCTAATACACAGAGCTAGAATTCCTCCATTAAGCAAGAGAACGATATTTCTCTGATTATCTTTAGTTTATTTTTTTCCTTTTAAGTAGGTTTAATTTTTTTAGAGTAGTATTAGGTTCACAGCAAAATTGAGTAGAAAATACAGAGTTCCCATATGTCTCATTCCTCCACACTCACTGCCTCTCTACTACCAACATCATTCCCCAGAGTGGCACATTTTTTGCAATGGATAAACCTACACTGACACATCATCATCACTCTAAGTCTATAGTTTACATTATGGTTCACTCCTGGTGTTGTACATTCTGTATATGCATAATGTATAACATATATCCTCAGTGTGCCCCCTATTCATTCTTTTCCCCTGGCAACCACTGATATTTTTACTATCTCCACAGATTTGCCTTTTCTAGAATGTCATACAGTTGGAATCGTACAGTATGTAGACTTTCAGATTTGTTTCTTTTGTTTAATAATAGGCATTTAAGTTTCCTCCCTGTCTTTTTATGGCTAGATAGCTTACTTCGTTTTAGCACTGAATAATATTCTGCTAAACAGTCTGGATGTACCATAATTTATCCATTCATTTACTGAAGGACGTCTTGGTTGCTTCCAAGTTTTGGCAATTATATATAAAGCTGCTATAACAAGATTTTGTGTGGACATAAGTTTTCAAGTCATTTTGGTAAATACCAAGGACTGTGATTGCTAGATAGTATAGTAAGAGTATGTTTAGTTTTGTAAGAAATTGTCAAACTCTATTCCAAAGTGACTGTATCATTTTGCACTTCCACCAGTAGTGAATGAGAATTTCTGTTGCTCCGCATCCTCTCCAGCATTTAATATTGTCAGTTTTCTGGATTTTGGCCATTCTGCTAGGCATGCAGTGGATCTCATTGTTGTTTTAATTTGCATTTCTCTAACAATATATTATGTGGAACTTCTTTCAGTATGCTTATTTACTATCTGTATATGTTCCTCAGTGAGGTATCCATTCAGGTTTATTTGTCCATTTTTTAATTGAGTTATTTGTTTTCTTATCATTGAGTTTTAAGGGTTCTTTGCATGTTTTGGATAAACGTTTTTTTACCAAATATGTATTTTGCAAATATTTTCTCTTAGTCTGTGGCTTGTCTTCTCATTCTCTTGATAGTGTCTTTTGCAGAGCAGAAGTTTTTAATTTTACTCAAGTTTAGGTTATCAATTATTTCTATCATAAATTGTGCCTTTGGTGTGGTATCTAAAAACTCACTGTCATGCCCCAAATCATCTAGATTTTCTCTTATATTATTTTCTAGGACTCTCATAGTTTTGCTTCTTACATTTAGGTCTATAATCCATTTTGAGTCTTTTTTGAAACTTGTAAGGTCTCTGTGTAGATTTATTGTTCTGCATGTGGAGGTCTAGTTGTTCTAACACTGCTTATTAAAAAGACTATCTTTTCTCCATTATATTGCTTTTGCTCCTTTGTCAAATATCAGTTGATTACATTCTTGTAGATCTATTTCTGGGCTCTCTATTCTGTTTCACTGATCAATTTATCCATTCCTTGGCTGATACCACACTGTGTTGATTACTGTAGCTTCATTGCAAGTCTTGAAGTCTGGTAATGTCAGTCCTCTGAATTTGTTCTTCTCCTTCAACAGTGTTGGGTATTCTGTGTCTTTTCCCTCTTCACATAAAGTTTTTAAAAAGCTTGTTAATATTCACAAAATAACTTGTTGGGATTTTAATGGGGATTACATTGAATCAATAGATTAAGTTACGAAGAACTGACATCTTGACAATATTGAGTTTTCCTATCCATGAACATCAAATAGCTCTCCATTTATTCAGTTCTTTCTTGATTACTTTCACTTATTTTTAATATGACATTTGATTAAAACTATTTAAAATTTTAGTAATAAAAGATGGAAGTAATGTAATTATTCTTCTTGAGAAATTTTAAGTATAGTGCCCTCATAATAAATGTGCAATGTATAATACCATTTTTACTACAGCAACTGGGGCAGAATCGGTTAAATTTGGGATTTGACCAAATACATCACAAGTTCATGATAATCATAAACTGGTTTTCTCATGGCCCTACTGACACTATCCTCTCAGTGACAGAGATGCAAGGGTTACTCAGAGCCTAAATTTTTGAAAGCAATGAGAGGCTCAGAGGGACTACACCAAGCTAACTCCCACAAGAAAGGAGAGAGTCAGTGCAGCCCTGAGCTCAGGCTTGTCTTATCTTTTATTGTAGTATCAAGACCTTGGCCATGTAACAAGCTGAGTATAGTATCAAAAGAAGTACAGAAAGTAGTGTGTGAACAGGACTGAAAATGATCTCAGTGTTCCCTACTAATGAATCAGATCATCTTCACTGTTTCCAGCGTGTGCTGTTTTCAGCACATAATGTTCTGATTCTGTGCACTTAAGGCTTTTGCCCTTTGTCCTCTCCCTATTCTAAACAGGCCCCTGTGTTCCCATATCTCCCTCTTTTTTGTTTAAACAAATGTTAAATCTATAGAAATGTTTGAAGTAGGCTCAGGAGTCAAGAGATAAGGATTCCTTTGTAGTAGAGTCATCATGGCCTCTGCACAGAGGGTCCTGTGGAAAAGGTGGTGTAATGCATTCAACACTGCAAGAAAACACAGGAAAAATAATAAATATACCTATTCCAGCAATAATCCATATTCTGATGTTAAGTCCTGAAAACCAATTAGTAGGATTTAGCCAATGAGCCAAATCATTTAAATGATTAATAGTGCTGTGTTGAGCTTCTTTTTCGTTGAAACATTTGTCTTTGAAGTTTATTTTTAAAGTTACTAATACCTCCAAGTAAATCAGAGTGAAGGTCTTCAGCTATTAATTTTTGAGCATCCTCCCAAGAAGTAGAGGTGTTGAAAGGTATAGAAATTATACACATGGAATGACATCCGACATCACAATTAAGTTGATTTCATGTCCAGAGTGCTTGTTGACGTTCACCAAGCCAAGACACTGCTGCCTCTAAGGCATCAAGTCTCTGTATGATATTTGGTCTATGTTTGTGCTAGAAGTTCAGAAGTTACGTTTTGAAAATATCCACTCATTTTCTGTGCCATTTGGATAGAGTGAGATAAAGCAACTATAGCAGGTGCAGCTGTGGCAGCCATGGCACTAGCTGCTATAACAGAAGCAACAAGAACGCCGAGAAACCGTTTAGGACGAACTCGCCCCAATGTAGAAGTCATCTGTTTCAGAGCAGAATTTCCCATCCATTCACAAGTAAGATTAATTGGCAACCATGTTTCTGCTCTTTGTTTTAATATAAACACATGAGAAATATTAAGATTAGAAATATTGAAGTGTGTAATGCAAGTAGTAAACCAAGTAGAATTGGCAGGGAGAGTGATATTGATTATAGCATGCCCTCAATAGAGGACCTGCCAAACCAGGATTCCACTGAGATGATTGACCAGTGGTATAAAAAATACATCACCAAGCTGGGTAAGAAACAACACTCTCCGAACTAATCTATCAGCCAGGGAGTCCTGTAACAGCAGTTTGGGTCTGACTGGGAAGGTCCCAGGCAGAGCGTCCTCGCTACTGTGAGACTCCAAAGTTCTCCTTAAACTTTCATGATTTTTAAGGCAGTTGATAACAAAAGTAGCAACATTCCCACTGCACCTGTGTGACTTAGTGAAAGTTTATCCTCCAGGTACTGGCCAAGTGCCTGAAGCATAACCTGTTCACCAAAAATAATTGATAGATATGCTTATCTGGAGATAGTCCGACTCGAGAACTCAAGCCATTCTTCCCTCCAAACCAAGCATGATATTGCTGGCAGTACCCAGTACAACTCCCCTAGGGCGGGCCAGGCCCCAAGGACTCTGCACGCACACCGGTCATCTAAAAGTTTGCTACGTACTTCAGTCACTGCAGGCAGTAGGTGAAGGAGATCTCTGTGAAGACCTCAACTTTATTTCTTTTATAGGGGACTACTGTAAGCAGTTTGCCTTGGAGGTCTGGTGAATGTGCTCAGGCCCCCCTCTTTTACATGAAGGGATGCCCTATGGGGGGTGGCTCCTGGTCGGCAGGCCAGAATAATTAAAAGGAAGAGTATAATTCCAGGTGGTATTAGAATCCAATATGAATAAGTCATGCGGACCCCAATTTTCTAAAGTCCAGTTATTAAAGAATGTGTTTTCTGTAAAATTAGTAGAGCGGCAAGACCCTACTATTTCAGAGCTATGTGGAATTATTCTGACAAATCACTTTCACCACAAAATAATTTTAGCTCTAACTGTTGTTGTCCATACCATGAAGAATTGTGTGTTATCCATACTATGAAAAAAAGCTGGGCTACTCTGTGTATCAAAAGGAAAATCAAAGATTTTCTGCAGGTTTCTATTGTGTTTCTAATACTATCTTCCAAATTAATAGTGATTCTTTATTTGCAAGCTTACAGTATACAACCATAACCATGGACATTGCACTGGGAAACACCTTCATTTTTTTGTCGAGTGTTATTTTGTTTCATTCTTTTCTAATGGTATCAGAAGTTAATACGTAAAATAAAAACGAGATGAAACTATATACAGATCTTTTCCATGTGAGTTTGAGTTTTTGCAGCTCTGTTAAAAGATACAAAATTGAATCTGTTCTTAATCAGAAACATCATCTGTCTCTTCCTTCTAATTCTCACATTCACTCTATACATCTGATTTTTACTCTCAGTTTTAGATAGAGAACTGTCACCGAGAGAAGTTAAAAGCAATCCATCTTACCACAACTGGTAAGCCTCGGAGCCAGGCTTAAAGTGCATCTGCTGACTCGCAAGTCCAAGCCTGTCATCACTAAACTGCTTTCTAGACCAGAAAACCTAGTGAAATGAGAACATGAGTGCATATCAGCCTACTGATGAGAAACTGCTTGCTTTGTTTTTTTTTTCCAGTTGATATATCTGACACAAGGTAAAGAATACCCAGATAATAGAATTATTACTGAAGTCTAAGAGCCATTTTCATATCTTTATGATATGTAGTTGCCTTACCCATTGTTTCTCAGCAGTGACACAGGTGTGGGAGTAAACATGCTCTGGGTTCAAATCAGAGCTGTGGAAGAGTGGGTAAACTATCTAGACTCTCCGAATCTTAAGTACCTTGTCTAAGAAATGTAATTGTTATATATGCATATATATATATATTCATTTATGTGTTGTGAAAATGCATATGAACAATGTAATATAACAATAATATTTCACAAGATTGTCCAGAAGATTAAAGAAGATGATATGCACTCTTTTTGGCAGCCATTTATTTCTCAATAACTATTAGCAACCCCCCTCCCAAAACTTCAGTCTCCTATTCCATGAAAAAGTGTTATAAGTTATATTCTAAATACATTACATTAAATTCAATTCTTTGAGAATTTTCTGTGAACATTACAAAATTAGAATTGGGAATCACTGGTCTGCAAAAACACAATGTATTGGATAGATTCATCTAAACAAAGCATTTTGTTGTCATATATATAAGTATTTTGGTCAATTGGATCAGGAAATTAACTACATTATTAGGATTTTCACATTACAAGCAGATTGATATCATCATTGAGAAACTACAGATAATCAAGCAAATTTCAGAAAATTTTCAGAAAAATTGACTGCAACACTGGGCATAATGCTGGTAGTATGCACAGTCAGATGTTCCTCCAAGTTAAAGCACAAAGCATTTTTGATACAATTTGGAAATCCTTTCTATGAGTCAGTTGTGCTGACTAAGGTACTAGATAATTTAAAAACTCAGTAGGGTTGTGTGATAAAAGCCTTAGACATTGTCCCTGTTACTCATTTTACTTAGGTCAATCCATGCAGATAATTCCTTTTCTTATCACTCAAAATTTGCTCCCAAATATCTCTACACATGTCAGTTGTAGCAAAAAAGGTGTGAAGAACTTAATATATTTAATTAAGTCAACTACTATATTGAAATAATAGGAAAATATTAATAAAACAGTATTATACCTATCCACTGAAGTTGGACCTATTTGGTTTTTCTAAGAACTATTTTTTTTTTCCTGTTTCCTTTGATGTGGAATAACATGTTTTTATATTTTTGTAAGAAACAGAACAGATGGTTGTTCTTCCTCCAGTTGATTTTCCCTTTGGTACCTCGACTCTGTCCTTAGAAAGAGCTTGCCTACTTTTCTCCTTGTCTCCTCATAATAACAATCTCAAGTTCACAAAATATGGAGAGAATATATTGTTAGGAAACACAGGAAAATGACATTCAGATTATATTCTGGTCATTATGACATCTGTATTTCCTGAGATATCACTGGTTATTACTTTAAAATTAGTATCACTAAACAACAATTTTAAATATTAATAAAATTTAAAAGGTTGTCCTGTTTAAAGTTAAAGCAGAAATTGGAGTTGCCATTTATTCCTTTTCTTTAAATACAATTCTCTCCTAGAAATTGGAGAATAGGCTTCTGATGTCACTTTATCTCTTTTTAATGTTTCCTAAATACTGAGAATAAATGAAGTTTTGCATATGCTATTTTAAGAAATATTGTCATTTAATAATTTCGAATGTAGTTCTAAATAATTATTGTATTTTCATGCGGAAAAATGAGTTGACCATTTTGACCTTAATTAGTCAGCCAAGATAAGTTGATTTGAATCTTAATTTTAGCAGACTTGAGTCAAGAAAATTAAAAAAAATATTCGTGTATGTATTCACAGTAAAAGAAGTATGGTAATGATAACTTCTAAAACTTTGTATCGGAAAAATTTAAGTGTCACAAAAACTGAAGATTTGGGTTCCAGATTATATTTCAAAAAGCCCTGGAACTGAATTTTATAATCTCATCATAGCTGCAGCCTCACTTTTCAACACACATACATCTCTGATGAAAGACTATTGTTCCATCTGTACAGGTCACTGATTCTTTCACCTCAAACCTTTTTAATCCCACACATAAAATAAAATTTCAGGAATGCAGATAGTGTGGATCAAATGTTGCTAGCTCAGACATTCCCAATTGGAAGTCTACTGTTGAAATGATTTCTTAGCTAACTCTTAATATGTTTTGCAAACCACGAAAACATCATAGAGAAATGGTCTGTGTACATCAGTGAAAGAGGAGATGCAGCTAAGCAGAATTACTTTAATGATAGGCGACTGCAGGGGCTTGGCACAGTGGAATTTTAAAGTGCATGAAACTAAAATCAGATCTGATGTGCACATTATTATTTCTAAATACCACTTCTTTATGAAAAATGATATCAGATCATGTTTCTAGGTATGTATAAGTGAACAGAATAATAATTCCACACAGTTACAGGGAATTTTTGCAAAGCTTGCCAGAAAAATACTGCTGCAGAGCGTTAACTCATTAGGAGATTTATTTTTTAAGGTGAATATTTTCCTGTTCCAGTCAGACTCAACACATTAAAAATGAGGTTGGCAGCATGTACCTTCATATGTACTTTAAGTACTTGTTATGCTTGGTCCCATAAAAATATGCATTGGGGAAAGACATTACAACCTCAATTTCTTGTAAAGACAGCAGGACTTAATGGTCCAGAAAACAGGTGTGCCATTCAAGGAGAAATTGCTCTATAACCGTCAGTACCACGGTTGGGCAGAATCATGGTTTTGTTTTCTTTTTCAATATTATTGCACAGTCTATTTAGATGCTTTCTATAAAATTATGCCTAATGATGCACATTTTGAGTTGTGTGACTATATGTTATTAACCATAAATCGAGCCACTGCCAAAATCAGTGAAGGTCTTTTGTAATGCTCAGTGTAGGGAGGCAGGTATAACATGTGTTTTATTGACTAATTATGTTAAATCGGAAGTAATTTTGTAGACCTGTATGTAGTAAGTTTTAATGGATGTGATATTACTCCCAGTATATACTAATATTTTAAAATGTATTATTCATTTGTAGAGTTTTAGGCATAATTTAAGGAAATATCTCTATTCAAAATAAATTTCTGTTGCTTAAGAAAACTGTCTTTTCAGCAATATAATCCCTTTTGTCTTTCTAAATAATGTAAAAATGTAGCTTAAGAGTTTAATTAAGATTGTTTTCTATAATAAATATTTAATTATTATCATTTCATATCCAGGGTATGAACATAAAGACATCACATGTAAGAACAGGTTTTAATAGTTATACAATGGTAAATGAAAACAGTATAACTGCAATATCATGAAATAAATTCTAAGTAACAAGTTGAACTCAGTATTTATTATTATACATTTTAATTTTGCTGGCCAAATTCCAGAAAACTCTAATAACTAGAACAATGCATATTTACACAATGAAATGGATTTTTTACACACACAAAAAGTGGTAATTTAAAAAAATTATAACTGGTATCAATGACGGTGTGCTGACATGAGAAAATGTCAGTTTTTGATATAGATAATGGGAGAGTAATACATCAATATAGTTTTTTCTGGAGAAGAATTTGACATTTAAGTGAGATGGTCAAAATTTTTATATCTTTTGACTGAATAATGAAATGTCTACAAATTATCCTGAGAAAAAAGTAAATGCATGTGAAGTTTAATTTCCAAAATGCTAAAAACTGGTATTTATAAATGTAAAAATTGAAATGCTTTAAATGCCCAAACACTGGGGATTGGTATAGAAAATCATGACATATTCATATATTGAATATTTTCAATCTTGAAATTTGCATTTTATAGCACATTAAATGATATTATAAAATATTTGTTATTTTGCATGTAATAGAGAAAACAAGTTAAAAACTACCACATTACCAAATTAATTTACATAGTAATGGATAAGAAGGATAAAGTATTCATATTAGTTACACTTAAGGGGTAAAATTAAGGATTTTTAAAATTATTTTTATGATTTTTGAGTTTTCAAAATTGTATATAGTGAATGTATATTGCTTTTATACAAGAAGAATCTTACTTAAAAATTAAAGACATGGGAGTAATCAAAATCTGCAAGATTCAGCAACTTTATAGACAAATTCAATAAAAATATTACTTTTAGGGCCGGCCCGGTGGCGCACTGGAGAGTTACCCATGTGGAGACCGGTTCCTGCTCACTGGCTGAGCGCGGTGCAGGCGCAACACCAAGGGTTGCGATCCTGTTGCTGGTTAGTAAAAAAGACAAAAAGGAAAAAAAAATATTACTTTTATAGCTAATATTTTTAAATCCCTTTATTCTTTCTCTACAATGTAAATCTACATTAACTCACCAACATCCCATTATGAAACTCAATGACCTTTATGAAAGGTCATTTTACAAATAAAAGGGTTTACACAAATAGCATAAAGAAATGTGCTAATTAATATTAGTATCTCTCACTCTCTCCAGGAAGCCATTCTTGACCCATTAAGCCTTAATTAGTGAGTGAAGTGAGTATCTGATTTTTCCATGGATCCTGACACCAAGCCTGCCCACGTGGACCCTGGCACCAGGCCTACCCCAGTGGACCCAAGTGCCAGGCCTACCCACATGTACCTTGGTGTCAGCCCTGTCCCAGTAAATAGTGGTACCATGCCCACCACTGCAGACTGAGGCTCCAGGATGGCTCTTACAGTTCTAAGCTTCAGGCCTACCACCACAAACCCAGGCTCCATGACCACCTCCAAGAACCTCAATTCCAGACATGCACATTTATGGACCCCTAGAGCAGGCCTGCCCTCAGACTCTGCCATTCATATCCCTCAGAATCTCACGTGGGGCTGGCTGAAGGGCTTTTGCTGCCAAAAGAAGTATGTGAAAAATGGAAGAGGTGACTACTTTTTTCAAATGTCCAGACACCAACACAAAACCACGATGATTATGAAGCATCAGGGAAACATGACAGCACCCAAAGAAAAAAATAAAGCTCTAGTAATGAACCCTAAAGAAATGTAAATCTATGAACTACCTGATGAAGAATTCAAAATAATAGAAGTAAAAGTGCAGCATTTTTATATGTGATTGAAGTTGTTATCAGCTCAAAATAGAGTGTTACAACAATAATAATTTGTATGCATGCCTCATGGTAGCCACAAAGAAAAAACTGATAGCAGATACAAAAATGACACGGAGAAAAGAATTAAGACTGTATCATTACAAAAAATTATTACATCACAAAGAAGACAGCAAGAGAAGAGAGGGAAAAAAGAACTACAAAACAAACAGAAAACAGCAAAATGCAATACTATATTCTTACCTATCAATAATTACTTTGAAGGTAAATGGATTAAACTTCCCAATCAAAAGATATTGAGTTGAGATATTGAGAAAGATATCCATTAAGCTGAATGGATAACAACAACAATAACAACAAACAAACAAAACAACAGTTCCAAATATGTGCTGTCCACAAGAGATCCACATTGGATTTAAGGACATGTGTGGCATGCAAACAGTAAACAAAAGAAAGCAGGGTGGCTATACTTCTATCAAGCAAAATAGATTTTAAGTCAAACATTGTCATAAGAGACAAAGAAGGTTATTACATAATAATGAAAAGATTAATTCAACAGGATGATATAATGATTATAAATATACATTCATCCAGCACCAAAGAACCAAATATATCAAGCAAACATTGACAGATCTGAAGGGACAAATAGATAGTAATATAATAATAGTCGGAGACTTTGATATCCTACTTACCATAATGGACAGATCATCCAGACAGAAAATCAATAAGAAAACAACAGACTTGAACAACACTGTAGACTAATGGGTCTAACAGACATATATAGAACATACAACCCAATAGCAGAAAAATACACACTTTTTAAAAAAAGTGCACATGGAACATTCTCTAAGATCAATTGCTAGACTACAAAACAAGCCTAAACTAATTTTAAAAAATTGAAATTATTCCAAGTATCTTTTCCTTCAATAATGGAATGAAACTAGAAATTAATAACGAGGAAAATAGAGATACATAAATACATGGAAATTAAATGACATACTCAGTAACAAGGATTGGCCTAAGGAAGAAATGAAATCAAAGGAGAAATTAGAAAATATCTCAAGACAAATTAAAATAAAAACACAACATACCTAAATTTATGGGATGCATTTATGGGATGATAGTAAAGACATAAAAAGACATTCCAAGAAAAGAAAACTACATACCAATGCTTCTGATAAATATGGATGCAGAAATTCTCAACAAAATACTAGCAAACCATATTCAATAACTACAGTAAAAAGGCATATACCATGACCAAGTATGATTTATCCCTGGGATGCAAGGATGGTTCAACACAAGCAAATCAATCAGTGTGATCCACCACAGTAATAGAGAGAAGGATAAAAACCACATGATTATCTGAGTAGATGCAAAAAAAGGACTTGAAAAAATTTAACACTTTCATGGTAAACACTTTCAAAAAATTAGGTATGAAGAAACTTACCTAAACATAATAAAGGCCATATGTGAAAAGCTCATAGCTAACATTGTACACAAATGTTAAAAACTGGAAATTTTTTCCCTAAGATTTGGAACAAGACAAGGATGCACACTCTGGCCACTTCTATTCAACATAGTACTGAATGCTCTAGCCAGAGTATTAGGCAAGAAAGAGAAGTAAAATTTATCCAAATTGGAAAGGAAGAAGTAAAATAATCTCTATTTGTACATGACATGACCTAATATGTAGAAAGTCCTAGACTCCACCAGAACCCCCTCAAAACCCCAAAAATGTTAAAACCAAAAAACAAATTCAGCAAAATTACAGGATACAAAATCAACATATAAAAATCAGTTGCATTTCTATACACTAATAACAAATAAATTGAAAGAAAAATTAAGAAAACAATCCCATAAATAGTAGTACCAAAATGAATAAAGTATTTAGAAATAACCCTAAGCAAGGAGGTGAAAGACTTGTATACTAAAAACTATACAACTTTGATAAAAGAAATTAAAGAAGACATAAATAAATGGAAAGACATATCATGTTCATGGACTGGAAGAATTAATATTGTTAAAATGTCCATACTACTTTAAGCAATTTACAGATTCAATGCAATCCCTATTAAAATCCCCACATCATTTTCTTTCTTTTTTTAAAATTGAAACAGCAAAACTGTCCCAAAACTCATACGGAAGCACAGAATATCCATAATAGCCAAATCAGTTATGAGCAAAATAAGCAAACCCGGAGGCATCACACTTCCTGATTTTGAAATACGTTCCAAAGATATAGTAAACAAAACAGTATAGAACTGGCACAATGGCAGACATAGAGACCAATGGAACAGGACAGAGATCCGAGAAATAAACACACATATATATGGTCATCTGGTCATTGATCACAATGCCAAGACTACACAATGGGGAAAGAATAGTCTCATCAACAAGTAATATGGGGAAAATTTGATATCTACAAGCAAAAGAGTAAAATTAGACCCTTTTCTCACAGCATACACAAAAATCAACTCAAAATACATTAAAGATTAAATTTACTTAACGACAAGACCCCAAACTATAAGAATGCTGAAAGAAAACATAGAAAAAAAGCTTCTTGACACTGGATTGGCAATGATTTATTCGTTATGACACCAAAAGCCCAAACAACAAAGGAAAAATAGGCAAGTGGAATTATGTCAAACTAAAAAGCTTCTGCATAGCAAAGGGTGTAATCAACAAAATAAAAAGGCAATCTACAGAATGGGAGGAAATTATTGCAAACTATGTATCTGATAAAGTGTTAATAACTAAAACATACACTGAACTCATATAACTCAATAGTGAGAAAGACATAACCTGATTAAAAAACAGGCAAAGAATCTGAATGGACATTTCTTGAAAGAAGACATACAAATGGCGAGAAGTTATATGAACACAGGCTCAACATCACTTAACATCATCATAAAAATCATAATGAGGTATCCTTCAGACATTTGTTGATTATTATCAAAGAAACAAAAATTGAGAAATGCTGGTTAGAATGTGGAGAAAAAGGAACTTTTGTAGATGAGTAGTGGGCATGTAAATTGGTACAAACTTTTTGGAAAATTGTATGGAGGTTCTGCAAAAAACTGTAATTGAAAGTAGGATCTTGAAGAGATATTGCTACATAAAAAGTCACCAAGGAAACGCAGACACTCAGAGAAACGGACAAGTCAGATGATTTATTACACCAGCGGTCCCAGGGGAACTCACGTTCCAACAACCTGGGCCTGGAATGCAGGGAGAACTGGGGTTATATAGCTTTCTTAAGCAAGCAAACAAGCTTTTCTACTGGCTCTGTCTGTATCCAGGCAGAGTCACCCAAATTTGGGTCTTCACCAGGTGGTTAAAGGTGGGTATGGAGCTTTGGGTAAGGGGCTTCACCAGGTGGGCAAAACTGGGTCATGGAGATGGGGAATGTGGTTAAGGGGCTCTCTGCAACACAAGCTGGAGAGCAAACTAGTCTCTCACCCACGCAGGAAGAGCTAACAAGTTGGCAAACCACAGTCACAGAGCTTAGAAACGAGTTTAGCTGTTAACCCTTTACATAACCTTTAGGTATTCCTTACAAGCAAGCATATTTTAGCTGTAAAACTAAAACAAGGATTAATGTTAGGGGAGGACAAGGAATTTGTCTACTTTAATATCTGCACTCCCAAGTTCATTGCAGCATTTCAAGACATGAAAACAACTTAAATATCAATTGATGAATAGATGGCTAAAGAAAATGTGGTTTATAGGTACAATGGAATATTATTTAGCTTTGAAAGAAGGAAATCTTGCCATTTTCTACAACATGCATGAACCTGGAGGACACTATGCTAAGTGAAATAAGCCATACACAGAAGGACAAACACTTCATGATATCATTTATGTGATAAATCTAAAATAGTCAAGCCCATAGAAGCAGAGAGTGGAATTCTGATTGCCAAAGGATAGGGGGAAAGGAAATAAGGAAGTATTTATCAAAGGGTACAAAGTTTCATTTATACAAGATGAATAAGATGTAGAGATCTATTACACAGCATAGTGCCTGTAGTTAACAATACTGTATTATATACTCAAAAAATTGCTGAGGGTAAATCTTTTGTTAGTGTTCTTACCAAAAAATAATAATAATAATGTAATAATAATAATAATAATAATAATAATAAAGAAGAGGTTGTGAGGGACCTTTTGTAGGTGATTTATAGATTTATGGCATAGATTGTTGTTTTAGTCCGTTTTGTGTTGCCATAACAGAAATACCTGAGACTGGGTAATTTATAAAGAACAGAGGTTTATTTGGCTTACGGTTCGGGGACAGCTGCATCTGGCATGGGCCTCAGGCTGCTTCCATTCATGGCAGAAAAGTGGCAGGCAGCCAGCAGGTACAAGCAGATCACAGGCGAGAGAGGAAGCAAGAGAGAAAGAGAAGGTGCCAGAGACTTTTTAAGCAACGAGCTCTCCTGGGAACTAATAAAGCGAGAACTCACTCATTAATCCTCCCTCCCCCAGGGAGAGTATTAATCCATTCATGAGGGATCTGCCCCCATGACTCAATCAGTTTCCATCACTGCCACATTGGAGATCAAATTTCCACATGAATTTTGGAGGGGACAACACATCCAAACTCCATCAATTGTGGTGATGGTTTCACAGGTATATTCATATTTCCATATTGATTTGTATATGTTAATTATGTATAGCCTTTTGTATGTCAAAATTAATTTGAAAAAAAGTACCATTTACAATAGCACAAAAACCATGAAATATGTAGGTATAAAGGTAAAAGTAATGTGCATGATCTATATTCTAAAAAGAGAAAATACTGTGAAAGAAGTCTCAAATCAATAGTTAGATATACTATATTCATGAACTGGAATATGCAATACTTTTAAGAAATCAACTCAACCCCACACTGATTTGTAGATCCAATGCAATTCCAATCAAAATTCCTGCAGGATTTTTAGTAGATTTTTGATAAGCTGATGCCAATATTCATGTGAAAAAGCCAATGATTGACATTAGCCAGTTCAGTTTTGAAAATGGAAAACAAAAACTAAGTCAGAGGGCTGAGTATCCAATTTCAGTTAATTAATGAAGACTGGGTGGGTTTAGGAAAGGATGGACACAGAGATCAATGCAACAGAATAGAGATTCCAGAAATTGACTCACATACAAGCATTCAATTAATATTTTATAAAAGTGCAAAATCTACTCACAGAAAAAGGACAATGTTTTAAACAGTGCTGAAAAATGAATCTCAACTTAAGCTGGGCATAACATACAAAAATTAACTCAAAATGGCTTAAGGACCTCGATGTAACACCTAAACTTTCATTATAGTGGCAAAGAAGTTTGCTGAACAGGAGAAATATTTTTTTAAAATATGTAGAACCAGAAATTTTGGCATTGTGTTATACCAGAGATGAGGGTAGTTTTTGTTGTGTATAAGCAGAAATGTATTCATACTATTTGAATTTAGTTGTTCCTTATGTTTTAGGTTTTTGCTCAGGAATAAGATAGTGTGAGAGTGTGCTTTCTGGAATTCAAAATTATTTTTCTTTTTATGTCTAGAAGGGCAACATTAAAGGAACCTCCCAGGCACAAATTTGGAAACAATCTCATTTTCTACTCTCTTATAAGGTTTCTCCTTTAGCCTACTTTAAATATATCTCTATTAAAATAAACTTTCTGTAGCTCATAGCCTAAGGTATTTACTGCTGATATAATTTGGTCATCTATTTGTGCATTCTTTCAAGAAAATTCATCAGAGACCGCCAAGGGAAATTTTTGTTGGTTATTTTCTGTGGTCACCAGCTTTCTGGTAACAACTTTCTTCCTTTGCATCAACAAAAGAAATCTATCATTCCAGCATTCTTAGCCTCAGGGCCTTTTACAGTTTCTTCATATTGTGTGATCTTAAATATGTACCAGTTACTTGGTCAAATGCAGAGGCGCATAAATTATCAATCAATAGGAAAATTATTGCTCCTTCTATTCATCTTACACATTTTTTTTCAGTCATTCCATTATGTAATCTATGTGAAAGTGTGATTAATTTTGAAACAGAATAGAACAAGGCAGAGATTGTGGAGGTGGAAAGGGAGAACCCACAAACATGTACATGAACCCAGAAATCAAGGTAAGTGGGGTGTTACAGCAAATATAAGTAAATGGGACAAGAAATTAACAAGAGAGTCAGAGGTTTTGTGGTCAAGGCCACATAGTGAATAAGGTGAAATCAATTTCCTAATGGCAGAGAACATAGGAGCCTAAAGTGTGAGTAGTCTGAGACAGAAAGTGAGGGTCACTTGATATCTGTATCCAGGATGTAAAAAAGATTTTAAGTGTTCAGAAATATTGTGAGAAACCATGGTCAAACGAAAACCCAGAGATGAAGGATTCTACAAGCAGTTACTAAAAGGATGAGAAAATTCATAGGTATCTATTGCTAGAGAAAGATGGAAAACACATTTACCTTCTAAGCAGTTGTGGAAAGGCAATGCAATTTATATAGAATTCTGAATGAGGCCTAATTTTAATACAGTGGACATTCGCTTTGGGAGCACTTTCTAGCAATGCCCTGACATGCATGCTTAGCATGGCAGGAGCTAGTCTGGGCATGGTAGCATAGCTAAGGTTACAAAGATATTTTCACATGAAGGATTAGAAAATACATTCATACCCAGGTGAGAATGCAAACTGCAGATCATAATGCTTTATAGGTTTGAAAGATGCATTTCTTATTTACATATTCTGTTTTTTTCAAATACAGTGGGGGCAAAAAAACCCCAAACTACAAACTGCCTGAAAGGATTTTGCTTGGGTGATTTTGAAAGACTCCATTGTGAGGCTGCCCCTAAGGAGTCTATTTCACAGTCTCCTAGACTTAGCTCATTTACATTTTCCTGGCATCCAATCAACACTTTCTTCTGTTTAATTTAACCTTAATGAAGACATTTCAACAAATGTTTACTTTGTATTATGTAGCTTTTCAACCCCAGGGTTTCAAAAATTAAAGAACTTTCTGGAAGCCTAGGTATAACAAAATTAACGAGTAGTATATTTGCTTGAGACTTGAATATAAGGAGACAATATGCAGAATGTGGTGAACTAATTGCTTTGTAATTACATTTTTTTTAACATCAATGAAGACAATTGACTATATCACAAGAAAGTCACAGCTATGTAGTTTTATTTATTTTTATTTTATGTTAGTAAGACTTTTAATGAAATATAGAGTAAAGGTAATAAGTGCTGATCAATATTTAGATGTGATCCATTTCTCCTTCTGCTAGACTATAGATGTGATCCATTTCTCCTTCTGCTAGACTAAGGGACTTTGGGTTATCACTTATGATTTCTGGTACCATATTATTGCTTCCAGATAGCCTCTACAAAGAACAACAAGTTCAAACCAGGAGTAAATGGATTAGGAATTTCAAAGGATGCTATGGTTAGCTGTATACAAAGAAAGATAAAGATGAAGGCTGTGTAGAAATTACTCATGAGAAAGAAACCACAAGCAAGAATGCACTGGATACCTGTGCCAGTCTGTATGCAGAACCCCCTCCTGCTCCCCCTTCCTCTCTTCCCCTTCCCCCCTGCCTTCTCCTCCCTCTCTCTCTTTGGATTGCTCCTGCACCCAGTCAGACCCTATATATGTGCCCTTCTGGACATATTTGAATGGTTCAGAGGCAGACATTTAATCTGTCAGGCCAAACAAAGGTTTTTATAGAATTTTCACACTGGAACTGAAGAGGAGAATCAGTACTTCTCTGATGTCCGGAACAATCTGATGTGGGGCCATGTCCATGCCAAGTGAGAAAACCAGGCTCCAGGGAAATAAAACTGATAATAAAGAGAGATACAGAAGAAAGAGCCTTTCGTGAAGATGATGGAGTGTTATCTAAGACCTTCTGCCTACCTTTCACTTTTATAGTTTGGATGCTTCCTTTCCTGAATTTTATTGGCCAATACATTTCTATTTTATCAAAGCTAGATTTAATTGTTGTTTTGTCATCTACTTTTTAGAGAACTGATTAAATATCAATATATTTTTAGTGATCTTGTTTTCTTAAGGTATACCTCAGTTGAAGTTGAAATTATTCATATGTCCTAATGGCAATGGATGATTAAGCAATTACATTAATAATCTGATCAATAGCCAGGATAGTTCGAAAGAAAAAAGATGGGAGACTATCAGTAACAGATATAATTATGCATTGTATAGTACTAAAAAAAAAAAAAAAAAAAAAAAAAAAAAGACCTAAAAGAAAATAGAGGTAAATTTGTATCTGATATGGGATGTGGAAGTCCTGATACCTGTTTTAGGTCAGATTTCCTGGAATCAGAGCCTGAGATAAGTATTTGAGTACATGCAGTTTATTGAGGGTGTGCTCTCAGCTTCAATATGATCCAATGGGGAGTTTTAGAGAAATTGTGAAAGTTTGTTCCACCTTGAAGTAAGAACCAATCTTTTGTATGTCCCTATCAATCAGTCATTGACTGTGATCTGCAACTCCCAACCCAGGGAGTTGTGATGCCCAGGTGTAAGATCAGCTGAGAGCAATTGTCCATAAAAGAGGGACCGCTGTGAGCCACTAACAGCTAAAACTTACAGCAGCTGGAGGATGGATGCACTAGATAGGTAAACAGGATCTTGCCCTCTAGGCCAGACCACTGTCAACCACTATAATAAAAATGAAAGAAAGACTGGATAAGAACTGGGTAAGATTTTAAAAAGTTAACTTGTTTTTGCCAAAATTAAAATAAAACAAAACTACGTACAAGATCAATGGGCAATAAAAGTCAACTGAGAAAAAGTATTTGGAAAAAAAAAAAATTGACATAAAGAGTTGATGGTGTTAACTTTTAAAGAGCTCTTATAAATCACAGTGAGAAGGAGTAAAGTCAGTCTAAAAAATAAATACTTAACCTAAAATCAAAAAAATAGAGAAAGACAAAATTTTTAGTATTGTGAATTAGGGGTTTATTTTTTAAACAAGTAGCTTTTTTTCCCCTAAATAGTAAATGTAGAGTATTATTTTCCATATATCTAAACTTGACACTGACACTGAATATTTCATTTAGCAGTTTGCTTTATTTGCCCAGTGTTATGTTTATTAAAGTATAGAAAAATCTCATAAACTCCTAATTTTCTAAAGTTCTTTTTTTTACTAACAAAAATAGACACTGGATTTTTTTGAATATTTTTTCTGCATCCTTTAATATTAGTCTTATTCACAAATATGTTATATATTAAATAAATACATTTTATAATGTTAAGCTATCCTTATATTCCTGAGGAAAGCCCAACTTGGTTATGATGTATTATTATTTATATATTAAATACCATTTTTAGGATTTTAAAATACAAATTTGTATAATTTGAGGGAATTTTTTTTACTCCCAGTATCCTACATTGGTTATACTAGACCCATGGAATGGTTTAGAATTGTATTCTGCTAATCTCATCTATTAAAGCATCTGTATAAGAACAGAATTATCTATTCTTGAATATAAAACCTGTAAGAACATCTAGGTTTTTATGAATGGGGGGAAGGGAACTAAAGTTTTACCTCTTTTTTAAGATTGAGAGTCTATATCTACTCAGATTTTTAATTATTTTTTATTGAGTTTTGGTGTGGTGAATCCCCTGAAAATTTTCCATTTGTCTAAGATTTCAAATTTCTTTTTACAAATTTATTTCAATTTCTTTCCTACTATTTTCTCTTGAGTTTATTATAAAGTTCTTTTGCTAATTTCTTAAATGGATGCCATCTCAATTTGGATTTCCATAAAATCAGACTCTGAGAGGATTTGAATGCAAATAGTATATTTGAGAGATGATCCCAGGAAGTTCTGGTAGTAGGAGTGGAAGCCAATAAAGCGTGCATTTATGAGAATATCACTGATGTGGAAAATAGTCATAAATCCCCTCTGGGAGATGGTGGAGAACATGTCTCAGAAATGTGCCACCCAAATAGCTGGGAGATTATATATATATATGTATATATGTATACACACACACACACACACACATATACATATATATATGCATATATATAAACCAGGATATAAATCTTGGGCTGAATGCTGCTCCTGAGGTTATCAACTCTTTAGTACATTCAACCTGTTTCATTCATGCTCCAAGTACCTGAAAAAGCCTTTAGGGAGGAAGAAGAGTGACAGCTACTTAAAGTAAGAAATTCAGTGTGCATGGGAATGATGAATGCTGAGGAAATGTATACAGGGCATTGACTGCTTCTGGCGTGGGTGCCTAGATGATTACTGATCAGTCTCTCTCCCCTCCTTTTTCCTTTTTTTTTAAAAAGGAATTTATTGTTTTAATTTTATTTAATACTTTATTAAAGTTGGATATGATTACACATGTTATATTTTAATTATCATTTAAGTATTATATGAAGATTATTATGATTTTTTAAATTTAAATTATTAGAAGTATATTTTAAAAATTCCCTCAAATATTTCATGTTAAAGTTTCACTACCTTGAGTCTGAGTGTGAATTTTTCGCACTTACTCTGCTTGGTATCCATGGTTATTGTTGAATTTGACGATGTATGTTTTTTATTAATTCTGAAAAGAAGTTCAGAATTACCCATCTATTATCTTCCTTTGGACATCTAGACATCTCAGATCTTCTTATTCTACATTCCATGTTTCTCAAGTTCTTTTTTCATAAGTATTAAAATTTATTTTTATATTTTATTTTATATACATGAGTATATATATATATATATATATATACAAATATATGTGTATATGTATATGTATATCTATATATCTACATATCTATATATCTATCTCTATATCTATGTGGAATTTCTTTTTTTTTTTTTTTTTTGTCTTTTTTCGTGTCCGGCAACGGATAGCAACCCTCAGTGTCGCGCCCGTACCGGACCGGGACTGGCAACGGGATCGCAACCCTCGCTGTTGCGCCCGCACCTTGCTCAGCCAGTGAGCGGCCGGTCTGTATGTGGGATCCGAACCCTCGGCGGGAGCACCACCACGCTCCCAAGCGGC